>NC_058085.1:379898941-380114644 GCF_014858855.1 Bufo gargarizans
CCTGTGTGATACTGTTGCTGAGCTGTGTATCTAATCCTATCCTGTGTGATACTGTCTGCTGAGCTGTGTATCTAATCCTATCCTGTGTGATACTGTCTGCTGAGCTGTGTATCTAATCCTATCCTGTGTGATACTGCCTGCTGAGCTGTGTATCTAATCCTATCCTGTGTGATACTGCCTGCTGAGCTGTGTATCTAATCCTATCCTGTGTGATACAGCCTGCTGAGCTGTGTATCTAATCCTCCTGTGTGATACAGCCTGCTGAGCTGTGTATCTAATCCTATCCTGTGTGATACTGCCTGCTGAGCTGTGTATCTAATCCTATCCTGTGTGATACTGTCTGCTGAGCTGTGTATCTAATATCTCCTGTGTGATACTGTCTGCTGATCTATGTATCTAATCCTATCCTGTGTGATACTGTCTGCTGAGCTGTGTATCTAATCCTATCCTGTGTGATACTGTCTGCTGAGCTGTGTATCTAATCCTATCCTGTGTGATACTGCCTGCTGAGCTGTGTATCTAATCCTATCCTGTGTGATACAGCCTGCTGAGCTGTGTATCTAATCCTATCCTGTGTGATACAGCCTGCTGAGCTGTGTATCTAATCCTATCCTGTGTGATACTGCCTGCTGAGCTGTGTATCTAATCCTATCCTGTGTGATACTGTCTGCTGAGCTGTGTATCTAATCCTCTCCTGTGTGATACTGTCTGCTGATCTATGTATCTAATCCTATCCTGTGTGATACTGTCTGCTGAGCTGTGTATCTAATCCTATCCTGTGTGATACTGTCTGCTGAGCTGTGTATCTAATCCTATCCTGTGTGATACTGTCTGCTGAGCTGTGTGTCTAAAGCCTCATGGACGCGACCGTATCCATATCTTCTGTGTGAGATCCGCATTTGTTTGCAGACACCATTGGCTTCTATGGGTTCAAGGTCTGCATTTTGAGGACCAGAATATGTTGTGTCCAAAATTTCAAGCAGGGGGAGGAGAACCACTTTAATTTTGTGATGTGGCTCGGGGTTGTATGCTGAAGTTTGATAAGGGGTGTGTTTTTTTTTTTTGGAGGGGGGTGGGGTCTGGTCTGGGGTTTTTATGTATTCTGAGGTCAAGTTGGGGGTCTGTATTCTAGAGTCTGATTTACAGCTCGAACTAATTTTGGTTCTGGTCTGGGTTTGTGTATATTCTGGGGTCTCAGTTAATTTGGGAGTCTGGACTGTAGTCTCCATTTATTCTGGGATTTTGGTTCCTTATTTATTTTGGTTTGGTAAGCGGTCTATATCATTCTGGGATCTGTATTTATTTTGCATTGGGGGGGGGGGGGTCTATATTTATTCTGGAGTCTCCATTCATTTTTAGATTTTGTCTAAATTCATTTTAGGGGTCACTCTAGGGTCTCTGTTTTTTGTTTGTTTTTTGGGGGAAATTCTGAGTTCTGCTCAGGGGTCTGTGTCTATGTTGGGGTCTGGTCATGGTCTATATTTTGGAGTCTAATCTGAGATCAGAATTTATTAGGGGTATGATCTGGGGTCTGAATATAGGGTCTGTATTCATTATTGGCTCTGAGTCTGGGGCCTGAAATCATTTGAGGGTCATATGTACAATTACTGATTCAAAGGCATTTGATCTAGCCTTATTGTATAAATCATTGCGTAAGGAAACATGCCTGATACTTCACACAGCTGAAGGTTTGTTACAGTTGCATTTGATACAGAAAATCCACAGGTCAATTTCCAAAATGGAATTTTCACAAATCTATAAAGAAGATCTGCAGCATTTCAGGTATGAGCTCACCGAGAAAGCTTCAACATCCGTTAAAGTGGAGACAAGAAAAATGTATTTGTTGCAGAAGCAGACCAGTGTCAGGAGGAGGTGCGAGTAAACGCCCTGTGGAGATAAACTGCTTGACCTGAAGCTCATAGACTCCATAGCAAACATTGGCCTTGAGCAAACCTAAACATCATACCACATCCCACCAAGGAAACCTGTAGGAACATTAACTGTGAATACGCAACCTGTAAAAAAGGTGTAGAGCTGAGTCTGACATTGGGGCCCGCCCTATGGTTGCATAGTGAGAAAGTGTTGTACCGCTATTCTGGATCCTTATGCCAGAGTCAGCTACAGAAGTGCAGTGTAAGGGAAAATTGCTTTAAAGAGACATCTTGGCTTATTCATTGTTAATGCAGCCATGTAACCTGTAAGAAGGAGCTCTCTCCCCAAGGAGAGATAGTACCCCCAAAAACTTGGGGGCCTGCACATTGTGTGAGAACTGCCAGTCCATGCCTGCTGAGAACTGTCACTGATGTGCTTGAACTTGATTCTTCAGTAAAGGACTGTTCTACTGAAAAAATACCTTATCATTGCATTCTCCACCACTTCAGAGGACGCTGACCGCTCCTCACATTTTATCACCATCAAGGGTACCCTGAGCCACCATCAGGCAGGAGAATCCCCATAACCAAGGTGTGCTCCGAAAGGGAAGAAAGGTGTGCCCTTTCCATCACTGCATGACCTAGAGGAGCCTTCCATCCTCTCCTCTCCTGGGCTCGCTGCCCATGTATGCACAGACCAACACTCACTTATTACAGACATGCACACATACAGACGTGGACAAAATTGTTGGTACCCTTTGGTCAATGAAAGAAAAAGTCACAATGGTCACAGAAATAACTTTAATCTGACAAAAGTAATAATAAATTAAAATTCTATAAATGTTAACCAATGAAAGTCAGACATTGTTTTTCAACCATGCTTCAACAGAATTATGTAAAAAAATAAACTCATGAAACAGGCATGGACAAAAATGATGGTACCCCTAACTTAATATTTTGTTGCGCAACCTTTTGAGGCAATCACTGCAATCAAACGCTTCCTGTAACTGTCAATGAGACATCTGCACCTCTCAGCAGGTATTTTGGCCCACTCCTCATGAGCAAACTGCTCCAGTTGTGTCCGGTTTGAAGGGTGCCTTTTCCAGACTGCATGTTTCAGCTCCTTCCAAAGATGCTCAATAGGATTGAGGTCAGGGCTCATAGAAGGCCACTTTAGAATAGTCCAATTTTTTCCTCTTAGCCATTCTTGGGTGTTTTTAGCGGTGTGTTTTGGGTCATTGTCCTGTTGCAAGACCCATGACCTGCGACTGAGACCAAGCTTTCTGACACTGGCTAGTACATTTCTCTCTAGAATTCCTTGATAGTCTTGAGATTTCATTGTACCCTGCACAGATTCAAGACACCCTGTGCCAGACGCAGCAAAGCAGCCCCAGAACATAACAGAGCCTCCTCCATGTTTCACAGTAGGGACAGTGTTCTTTTCTTGATATGCTTCATTTTTTCGTCTGTGAACATACAGCTGATGTGCCTTGGCAAAAACTTCGATTTTTGTCTCATCTGTCCACAGGACATTCTCCCAGAAGCTTTGTGGCTTGTCAACATGTAGTTTGGCATATTCCAGTCTTGCTTTTTTATGATTCGTTTTCAACAATGGTGTCCTCCTTGGTCGTCTCCCATGTAGTCCACTTTGGCTCAAACAACGACGGATGGTGCGATCTGACACTGATGTTCCTTGAGCATGAAGTTCACCTTGAATCTCTTTAGAAGTCTTTCTAGGCTCTTTTGTTACCATTCGGATTATCCGTCTCTTAGATTTGTCATCAATTTTCCTCCTGCGGCCACGTCCAGGGAGGTTGGCTACAGTCCCATGGATCTTAAACTTATGAATAATATGTGCAACTGTACTCACAGGAACATCTAGTTGCTTGGAGATGGTCTTATAGCCTTTACCTTTAACATGCTTGTCTATAATTTTCTTTCTGATCTCTTGAGACAGCTCTTTCCTTTGCTTCCTCTGGTCCATGTCGAGTGTGGTACACACCATATCACCAAACAACACAGTGATTACCTGGAGCCATATATATAGGCCCAATGGCTGATTACAAGGTTGTAGACACCTGTGATGCTAATTAGTGGACACACCTTGAATTAACATGTCCCTTTGGTCACATTATGTTCTGTGTTTTCTAGGGGTACCATCATTTTTGTCCATGCCTGTTTCATGAGTTTATTTTTTTACATAATTCTGTTGAAGCATGGTTGAAAAACAATGTCTGACTTTCATTGGTTAACATTTATAGAATTTTAATTTATTATTACTTTTGTCAGATTAAAGTTATTTCTGTGACCATTGTGACTTTTTCTTTCATTGACCAAAGGGTACCAACAATTTTGTCCACGTCTGTATCTACCATAAACTTTATAGATGTTCACGATATACAGTACAGACCAAAAGTTTGGACACACCTTCTCATTCAAAGAGTTTTCTTTATTTTCATGACTATGAAGATTGTAGATTTACACTGAAGGCATCAAAACTATGAATTAACACATGTGGAATTATATACATAACAGAAAAGTGTGAAACAACTGAAAATATGTCATATTCTAGGTTCTTCAAAGTAGCCACCTTTTGCTTTGATTACTGCTTTGCACACTCTTGGCATTCTCTTGATGAGCTTCAAGAGGTAGTCACCTGAAATGGTCTTCACTTCACAGGTGTGCCCTGTCAGGTTTAATAAGTGGGATTTCTTGCCTTATAAATGGGGTTGGGACCATCAGTTGCGTTGTGGTAGAAGTCAGGTGGATAAACAGCTGATAGTCCTACTGAATAGACTGTTAGAATTTGTATTATGGCAAGAAAAAAGCAGCTAAGTAAAGAAAAACGAGTGGCCATCATTACTTTAGGAAATAAAGGTCAGTCAGACCGAAAAATTGGGAAAACTTTGAAACTAAGAGCTATTTGACCATGAAGGAGAGTGATGGGGTGCTGCGCCAGATGACCTGGCCTCCACAGTCACCGGACCTGAACCCAATCGAGATGGTTTGGGATGAGCTGGACCGCAGAGTGAAGGCAAAAGGGCCAACAAGTGCTAAGCATCTCTGGGAACTCCTTCAAGACTGTTGGAAGACCATTTCAGGTGACTACCTCTTGAAGCTCATCAAGAGAATGCCAAGAGTGTGCAAAGCAGTAATCAAAGCAAAAGGTGGCTACTTTGAAGAACCTAGAATATGACATATTTTCAGTTGTTTCACACTTTTTTGTTATGTATATAATTCCACATGTGTTAATTCATAGTTTTGATGCCTTCAGTGTGAATCTACAATTTTCATAGTCATGAAAAAAAAAAACTCTTTGAATGAGAAGGTGTGTCCAAACTTTTGGTCTGTACTGTATGTGCATGCACACTCACTAACTACATGCGGGTCTACATGCCTAGTGCACGCAGGCATGCAGAAATGCACCAAACATTACACATTAGGGTACTTTCACACTTGCGTTGTTGGAATCCGGCAGGCAGTTCCGTCGCCGGAACTGCCTGCCGGATCCAGCTATCTTTATGCAAACGGACACCGTTTGTAGATGGATCCGTCTCACAAATGCATTGCAATACCGGATCCGTCTCTTCGGTTGTCATCGGGAAAAACGGATCCGGTATTTATCTTTTTCACATTTTTAAAGATCTGCGCATGTGCAGACCGCAATACCGGATCCATTTTTCCGGAACACTTGGGGCCAGATCCGGCATTAATGCATTTCAATGGAAAATAATGCAAGTGTTCCGGAATTTTGGACGGAGAAAATACTGCAGCATGCTACGGTATTTTCTCAGTCCAAAAACCGTACAGTGACTGAACTGGAGACATCCTGATGCATCCTGAACGGATTGCTCTCCATTCAGAATGCATTAGGATAAAACTGATCACTTTTTTTCCGGTATTGAGCCCCTAGGACGGAATTGATTACCGGAAAGTGTGAAAGCACCCTTACACACACTCACCGCACACAAACATGTAGGCTTATTACACTTATACACCAATGTATGTCCTCAAATGATATTCACTGTATACTCAGTACTTGTAGGTGCACACGCATACTCGCCATGCAGAAATATTCATACAGTACATGAAGTCATACATACATATGCACACTTACTACATACAGACAAACATACTGTATGATCCGGGGGGTGTCACTGAGATGTAAGAAGGGTTCAGATTTTGCAAAAAGTAAGAAATCCTGGCGTTACAATACAGGGATGAAGTGTATGATTTGGAAGATACAACAGTGACCCCTATTGTTCAAATGTGGTAATTCAGTGTTTTATTTCCATATGATGATGGAAGCCCCTCTGCTAAACTGGCGCTGTTATGGGGCCCAGAGGCTATTGGGGTCAACTTCAGAAAAGAACTGTGATAACCCACCATAGCTTCAGCTTAAAGGGATTTTCAGAGTATTTAAATGGGTTTTCCAATATATTTTTACTGATGACCTATTCTCTGGATATAGGTCATCACTATGTGATCAGTAGTGGTCCGATACCCGGGACCCCCGGCGATCAGCCGTTTGAGAAAGCACTAGCGCTCGCAGTAGCGCAACTGTCTTCTCACAGCGTTTGCTTGGTCATGTGACTTCATGTTCATCGGTCACATGGCCTAGGCGCTGCTCAGCCCTATTGAAGTGAATGGGACTGAGCTGCCATACCAAGCACAACCGCTATGCATTGTACGGTGCTGTGCTTGGTAAGCTAAGAGAAAGCCGTGGCGCTACTGCAAGAGTTGGTGCCTTCTCAAATAGCTGATCGGTGGGGTTCTACGTGTTGGACCCCCACTGATCTGATACTGATGACCTATCCAGAAGATAGGTCATCAGTAAAAATATCTCGGGAAACCTTTTTAATACTGATGTATCCTCAGAATAGGTCATCAGTATCTGATCGGTGGGGCTCTGACTTCTGGCACCACTGCTGAACAGCTGTTTGAAGAGGCTGCAGTGCTCTGGTGAGCACCACAGCCTCCTCGGAGCTTACCAAAAGCAGCGCCATCTATTGGATAGTGGCTGTGCTTGGTATTGCAGCTCAGCCGCATTCACTTGAATGGGACTGAGCTGTGCCTAGGCCATGTGACCGATGAACATGACGTCCCATGGCCTAGAACAGTGATGGCTAACCTCCGGCACTCCAGCTGTGGTGAAACTACCACTCCCAGCATGCTTCATTCATTTTTTATGGGGTTCTGAGAACAGCCAAGCGAGTGTAAATCTTGGGAACTGTAGTTTTACCACAGCTGGAGTGCCGGAGGTTAGCCATCACTGTCCTAGAAAGAGGCTGCATCCCTCCCCGGAGCACTGTGGTCTCTTCAAAAGTGGGGGTGCCGGGAATTGAACCCCCACCAATTAGATATTGATGACCTATCCTGGGGTCATTTCTGGATTGGACCAAGGAGGCAAAAAGTTTTACCGTACATCTCACATTTTCAGTATTTGCTATCTTTAGTGATGTCAGGAAATCCTAAGACATCTCAAGCACCTTCCTTTCAGAATGATCCCATATTTCTCGTATAGTCTTCTGGCTATGGAAATTCAGACTATAAACATCTTGTGGACTTTGACCTCTGCAGGAAACGCTTTGTGCACAAGTTCCTTTAGTCTGTCCGGGAACAGGCGTCCCAGAGGAGCCTCATTTGATAATTTGTGGAAAGTTTTACAAACAAAACTTTCTCTCAAAAGCTTAAGTCTTCTTCTAGATCAAAGGTTTTTTGGGGAAAGGCACCAATTTCCCAGCAAAAGTCTTTTTATGAAGTATTTATATGGCATTATGGCCTTACCTTTTGTATGGAGCCAACAAGTGTTCATATGATCAAAGACAAGATCCTGGTGGGAATATTACTGCAACCATATCATTCCTCTCTTTCCAGTTGGCTTCCTATGGTAGACAAATGGTGGCTCGTTGGTTATCAACAAGTTTTTTTCCCCCCAGAAACAAGTTTAGGAGACAACGATATCTACACGTTCATTAATTCATCTTTGCAAAAAGAAAATCGAGATCCTTTTCTCAGTATCCAAATTGGAATATGAGCACTTGTTGCTTGTCTGTCCCCCACCTCCTAGGGTGAAAGGGCTAAATATACACTCACCTAAAGAATTATTAGGAACACCATACTAATACGGTGTTGGACCCCCTTTTGCCTTCAGAACTGCCTTAATTCTACGTGGCATTGATTCAACAAGGTGCTGATCGCATTCTTTAGAAATGTCGGCCCATATTGATAGGATAGCATCTTGCAGTTGATGGGGATTTGAGGGATGCACATCCAGGGCACAAAGCTCCCGTTCCACCACATCCCAAAGATGCTCTATTGGGTTGAGATCTGGTGACTGTGGGGGCCATTTTAGTACAGTGAACTCATGTTCAAGAAACCAATTTGAAATGATTCGAGCTTTGTGACATGGTGCATTATCCTGCTGGAAGTAGCCGTCGGAGGATGGGTACATGGTGGTCATGAAGGGATGTACATGGTCAGAAACAATGCTCAGGTAGCCCGTGGCATTTAAACTATGGCCAATTGGCACTAAGGGGCCTAAAGTGTGCCCAAAAAACATCCCCCACACCATTACACCACCACCAGCCTGCACAGTGGTAACAAGGCATGATAGATACATGTTCTAATTTTGTTTACGCCAAATTCGGACTCCACCATTTGAATGTCTCAACAGAAATCGAGACTTATCAGACCAGGCAACATTTTTCCAGTCTTCAACAGTCCATTTTTGGTGAGCTTGTGCAAATTGTAGCCTCTTTTTCCTATTTGTAGTGGAGATGAGTGGTACCCGGTGGGGTCTTCTGCTGTTGTAGTCCACCTTTCTTTCCCATTCTGACATTCAGTTTGGAGTTCAGGAGATTGTCTTGACCAGGACCACAACCCTACATGCATTGAAGAAACTGCCATGTGATTGGTTGACTAGATAATCACATTAATGAGAAATAGAACAGGTGTTCCTAATAATTCTTTAGGTGAGTGTATGTTTGATGGGGGAACCACTGCTAGGTTCCTCACCAATTACGACAATGTGGTTGTCCGAGCCCCCGATGGAGTGGTGGTGTACAAGCATGACCACCATTCTATCCACTTCTAATTGGCTGCCAGCTACAGCGCTCAACCATCTTGCTCAATCCTTTGTTGCACCAGCCAATTTGCAGAAGAACTGTTACGCCACTACCTTTCATAGAAACTCTATGCCAAAACACAACGGCGCCACGTTCTGCACCAGCTCATTGTGCCCTACACCTCCTGGTGACCAGCAGTACTGATAGGACTAAGTGTTGCTGCCAAGTACAGCGACCCAATGGACATCAGTGGTCTAAGGGGCAACACTTACAACAAATGGGTGTGCAGAACAAGTAGAGGCATCAGTGGGGACACACCAGAGGGGCAACTAAAAAATACTAGGGAAACACATGAATACCATCAGGGGATTATTGCTACTTCTCTTACGGATGTTCTGTCTTATATACAGAGCATACTAAGCCTTTGGAAAAGTATATCCCAGGTTACAGTCCTATTATCAGTCTTGGGAAAATCCACCAAATCAATGTTTTTTAGGATAGAAGTATCATCTTTACTGAAATATTAAATAGGAACTGCCTTTCATCCTGACATATGGCATCATCTTCTCCATGAGAAATCTGGTAGTATCGACATCTCATGATCTTGTATATATATAGCATTGTTGGCTGCCACAAGGTGCACCAAAGCCTTGAACCTGGTGGCTGAATGGGCACGAGATGAGCAGATCTTCTTCTTAAATGGGTTGGCCCATCGGCAGGTCCTGGATGCGAGGAAGTAAGGCAGTTGGCAATAAACTGGCGCATGGGAATTATTAATGTATTGGCCCATGAAGAACATGTATCGGATAGGTGGTAGACCTTTGATCCACTGAGACCCCCACCAATCATGAGACTATAGCCCCTTGAGTCCCCTATGTGAACAGTGGTGATCAATGCTCCATTCATTTCTGTGGGATTCCCAGAAATAGTCCAGAGCTGTACTTGGTGGTCCCATAGTGAGTGAAGCTCCCGTACTCTTTATTGGGTAGGGTCCCACTGGTCGGACCCCAGCAATCATACATTTATTACCTATCATGTCAAAACACTGGTGATAATATACTGAAAGGGTCCTCACAGATGAAGCAACTCAACATCAGCTCTTTTAAAATCATGATGATACATTATGGAAGAGGACCACCAATTAGGAACAATTTGGGATGTGGATAGTCAAAGTGTTTTTCTTCTTTTCTTTCCGTGAAATCTAAGTTTTTGTTTAATTTTTACAAATTGAATAAAATATGTGTAAATTACGCTTGTAAACCCTGGTGGGACCTCCTTTCTCTTACATGCTTCTTATCTACACATCCAATCTTTCTGAATGATTCTTCTACAAAATACCTGCAGAACCTGACTGCACCAGATACCTGACTGCACCAGATACCTGACTGCACCACATACCTGCCATTGCCTTCAGCTCCACTTGAATGTATCTTGTATCTCAAAGGTTTTTTATTCTCTTTTGTACTTGCAACGGAAATTATATAAAATCAATAAAAAGAAAATTGAAAAGAATATAAAATTGTGTAAATCATTTGAATAAATTGCTGTTTAAGTTATTTTTAGGCTTCAGCTACAATGTGATTTTTATTGTGCTGTTCTACAACTTTTTACAATGGTCGACTGTGACATCATTCAGTAAAATGTTTTATTACTCTCACAGATATAAAACCTTTACATGGCTAATAAAATAAAATAAATGACCTGAGACTGACAAAGTATAAACTGATAGTGGTGCTCGGTCACTGATTACACAAGTTGGTTCCCTTTATTTTGAGTCCTGTAGCAGGGTATATGTTAAGGTCACATTAATATTTGGTGGCATCTCTCCTTGCTGCTATACATGCTGCCGCATGGTGGTGGTCATACAGATGCTGGATATCCTCCTGTGGTAGCGGTCATTCAGATTCTGGATATTCTCCTGTGGTAGCGGTCATACAGATGCTGGATATCCTCCTGTGGTAGCGGTCATACAGATGCTGGATATCCTCATGTGGTAGCAGTCATCCAGATGCTGGATATCCTCCTGTGGTAGCGATCATTCAGATTCTGGATATTCTCCTGTGGTAGCGGTCATACAGATTCTGGATATTCTCCTGTGGTAGCGGTCATACAGATGCTGGATATCCTCCTGTGGTAGCGGTCATACAGATGCTGGATATCCTCATGTGGTAGCGGTCATCCAGATGCTGGATATCCTCCTGTGGTAACGGTCTTCCAGATGCTGGATATCCTCCTGGGGTAGCTGTCATACAGATGCTGGATATTCTCCTGTGGTAGCTGTCATACAGATGCTGGATATCCTCCTGGGGTAGCGGTCATACAGATGCTGGATATCCTCATGTGGTAGCGGTCCTACAGGTGCTGGATATCCTCCTGTGGTAGCAGTCATACAGATGCTTGATATCCTCCTGGGGTAGCTGTCATACAGATGCTGGATATCCTCCTGTGGCAGTGGTCATCCAGATGCTGGATATCCTCCGGTGGTAGCGGTCATCCAGATGCTGAATATCCTCCTGGGGTAGCGGTCATACAGATGCTGGATATCCTCCTGGGGTAGCTGTCAAACAGATGCTGATATCCTCCTGTGGTAGCGGTAATACAGATGCTGGATATCCTCTTGTGGTAGAAGTCATATAGATGCTGGATATCCTCCTTTGGTAGTGGTCATCCAGATGCTGGATATCCTGTGCTAATGGTCATGCAGATGCTGGATATCCTCTTGTGGTAGCGGTCATACAGATGCTGAATATCCTCCTGGGGTAGCGGTAATACAGATGCTGGATATCTTCCTGTGGTAGTGGTCATCCAGATGCTGGATATCCTGTGCTAGTGGTCATGCAGATGCTGGATATCCTCTTGTGGTAGTGGTCATACAGATGCTGAATATCCTCCTGTGGTAGCTGTCATACAGATGCTGAATATCCTCCTGGGGTAGCGGTCATACGGATGCTGGATATCCTCCTGTGGTAGCAGTAATACAGATGCTGGATATCCTCCTGTGGTAGCAGTCATATAGATGCTGGATATCCTCCTATGGTAGTAGTCATCTAGATGCTGGATATCCTGTGCTAGTGGTCATGCAGATGCTGAATATCCTCCTGTGGTAGCAGTCATACAGATGCTGGATATCCTCCTGGGGTAGCTGTCATACAGATGCTGAATATCCTCCTGGGGTAGTGGTCATACGGATGCTGGATATCCTCTTGTGGTAGAGGTCATACAGATGCTAGATATCCTCCTGTGGTGGAGGTCATACAGATGCTGGATATCCTCCTGGGGTAGCGGTCATACAGATGCTGTATATCCTCCTGGGGTAGCTGTCATACAGATGCTGAATATCCTCCTGGGGTAGCGGTCATACAGATGCTGGATATTCTCCTGGGGTAGCTGTCATACAGATGCTGAATATCCTCCTGGGGTAGCGGTCATACGGATGCTGGATATCCTCCTGTGGTAGAGGTCATACAGATGCTGGATATCCTCGTGTGGTAGCAGTCATCCAGATGCTGATTATCCTCCTGTGGTGGAGGTCATACAGGTGCAGGATATCCTCCTGTGGTAGCGGTCATACAAATGCTAGATATCCTCCTGTGCTTAGTCATTCCAAGCTCTTTCATCTTGGTGCAGTAGTTCAGCCAAGGTGAGTCAAAAAAACAGTAAGAAGACTGAAGAACTCCTGGACATACTGAAGGCTGATCAATGTTCCCTCCACGAATACCAGACAGGAACAGCCATGGTCGCTAATGGTGTTGGTCCTGTGTGTCTCCCTACTATGCATGATGGCGGTAGGCGCTGTCCCCTTGCTGCCAAACAGTCCATCAATTCTGATGCGACCAGTATTAGTACCAGTGCAGGACCTGCTTTCATCACTGAACACTATTGTTTTCCATCCATGCCTCCGGTGGGCTCTCTCACGGCACCTGTGGCTCTTGGCGATGGTGAGAGGTCAGCGGCAAACAAGCCAGTGGAGTGTGTGAATGCAGCCCTTCTTCAAGAAGACATTTTCTTATGGTCCAGGCAGTCACTAAAGGAGCTACTGCAGAACCAACTTGTGAAGCCTTAGCTATCTTTTGAGATTCAGCAGCTCTTCTTATACGGTATCTTGGTGTGCATCAGTCTGTCTTCACCATCCAGAATTCTGACCATTGTATACACCACTGGTAGACTACAGAAACTTCTCATCCAACTGTTTGCAAAATTTGATGTATGGACCGTTGAGTTTCTTGAAGTCCCACTATTAGACTCCTTTTAAAGTCCATTAATTGCACAAATGACGTAAACCATTATCTAGCAGACATAATGAACGCTTCAACTGCACCGAACCAACAGTCCTGTGAAGATGAAAATCAACAACAGTGATGCCAGACAAAAAAGTCTGTGGAGCCCCTGTATGTACAGTAAGGATCTCTGGAACATTGATCACTACATGTGACACCCATCATCATCACCATATTATATACAGTACAGACCAAAAGTTTGGACACACCTTCTCATTCAAAGAGTTTTCTTTATTTTCATGTCTATAAAAATTGTAGATTCACACTGAAGGCATCAAAACTATGAATTAACACATGTGGAATTAATACATAACAAACAAGTGTGAAACAACTGAAAATATGTCATATTCTAGGTTCTTCAAAGTTGCCACCTTTTGCTTTGATTACTGCTTTGCACACTCTTGGCATTCTCTTGATGAGCTTCAAAAGGTAGTCATCTGAAATGGTTTTCACGTCACAGGTGTGCCCTGTCAGGTTTAGTAAGTGGGACTTCTTGCCTTATAAATGGGGTTGGGACCATCAGTTGCGTTGTGGAGAAGTCAGGTGGATACACAGCTGATAGTCCTACTGAATAGACTGTTAGAATTTGTATTATGGCAAGAAAAGAGCAGCTAAGTAAAGAAAAACGAGTGGCCATCATTACTTTAAGAAATTAAGGTCAGTCAGTCCGAAAAATTGGGAAAACTTTGAAAGTGTCCCCAAGTGCAGTCACAAAAACCATCAAGCTCTACAAAGAAACTGGCTCACATGCGGACCGCCCCAGGAAAGGAAGACCAAGAGTCACCTCTGCTGCGGAGGATAAGTTCATCCGAGTCACCAGCCTCAGAAATCGCAGGTTAACAGCAGCTCAGATTAGAGACCAGGTCAATGCCACACAGAGTTCTAGCAGCAGACACATCTCTAGAACAACTGCTTAAGAGGAGACTGTGTGAATCAGGCCTTCATGGTAGAATATCTGCTAGGAAACCACTGCTAAGAACAGGCAACAAGCAGAAGAGACTTGTTTGGGCTAAAGAACACAAGGAATGGACACAGGCGCGTACATACAGGGGTCGCAGCGGTCGCAGTTGCGACCGGGCCCGGCACTCCAGGGGGCCTGGCCGCCTGTGGACCCCTGGCCCCTGCAGTAGTGCTGTACCCAAGGCAGCTGGGGCCCGCAGCCCCACCGCCACTGCAAATGATTTTAAAAGTTTTAATATTATATGGCCTGTCGGGCCCCGGCCTCTGTGCCTGGCCAGCGGTGCAGCACTGCGCACTTGCAGTTTGTACCTGTAAGCGGCGGCCCCTCCTCCACCCATCCAGAGCTGCTGCCCCTCCTCCACCCATCCAGAGCTGCTGCCCCTCCTCCACCCATTCAGAGCTGCTGCCAGTGCCTTGCTCCAGACCTGTGACCCTCGCGCCAGGTCTTGCGGGATCACGCTGGTTGACGGGATGACGCGGCTGACGCACGCCAGAAGACGGGATTATGAACAAGACGGCGGGAGAAGAGCAGGTTCAGAGACTAGGTAAGTTTTTTTTGTTTTTTTTTTGGTATGTGCCGGCTCATAACACAAGGAGGATCTGTCAGTGCGGCCAATCCTTCATAGGGGCCCGACCCTGGGGGCAAATTTAATGAAATATTTGCAAAAATGCAGATAATGACAAAAATGTAATATATACAGAGGGGGTAAAAAATGGAATACATACACAGGGGACAAATGGAATATATACAGAGGGGGCAAAATGGATAAATATATATATATATATATATATTTGTGGTCGTGGCCACCAGGTACGTACCTGACCCTTACCTAGGGAACCTAACCCTAAGCGGTCAGAGTTGTGCCGCAACCGCGTCGTGGAGGGACGCCTGAAAGAGGGCAAGAGACATACTGATAGGCAAAGTACTTTATTGCGACGTAATTACAAAGCCAGGTTCTGAAAAGCTGTTGACATTTCGGTATCGGGGTGAGGTATGTACCGGGTGAAACATGCCGAGTGCCAACGCCCTAATTTCTGAATTACGTGTGCTGGTACCTGATTCTTGGGTGCTGCAGATGCAGCGCCTATGCGGAACGAATGTCCTGAAATAGCGGAGGGGTCACCACCCAGGCTGGCCACCAGTGACCTGACGTGGGACACGAACTGATGGGTGGTGAGTGGAACCACCCCGAAGGGTAACAGTGGACTGTTGGCCCAGACCCCGACAAGGCGGACCGTAGCTGACGGAGCACCGTGACGGGACACCATTGGTGTGAAGTGGGATAGAAGGACACAGGGACAGGGGGGCCCACCTGGGAGGTCTTAGACGTCCTGAGCAGTAACGTGAACCCCTCGGTGTTCTGGACCAGCTGGCTGACCTGTGAGGAACTTGCTACTGCCGGAAGAACAAGTGAACTCCCCAGGCCTCAGAAAGCCGTAAAAGGCTAAATAGATGGCAGATTTGAGTACCAAGCTGGGCAAAACCCCGAAAGGATTACTGTCCAGGACGTCGGATAGATTGCGGAAAAGGGGCCCGGCCTTGAGGTCCGCATTTGCTTAAGCCCTTGAGTGCTGCTTTAACAGCATGTATGGCGAAAACTGATGGTTGTTCGGGATGACTGACGGAGAGGAAATGTTGTACACCCGCTAGGTACGACCTCACGGTACAGTAGCCAATAAACGCCAGGACGTGATCTGGAAAACTGGATTCCCCCTGAGGATATTCCCCTTGGAACCTGCAGAACATCTTCCACCCGGTGTGGTATGCTCGGGTCGTGTTGGGCGAGAGAGAATTGCGAATCAGAGCGTGGGCCGTCTCAAGGTGGTCGGTTATGTTAACATTAAGGACTCGTGAGGAGGAACGGTGGCGCCTGTCGCATCTGCCTCTGGCATGATCTGAAAGAAACGGTAAAAGTTAGCCCTGGATAAGGCGTCGGCAGCCAAGTTTCGCTCACCTGGTACATGCGCGCTATGGACGTGGAAATGGTGGTGTAGGGACAGCTGTACTAACCGCCTAAGGAAACCCATGACGTGGCTTGACTTTGATGATTATCCGTCACAAACAGGACGGACTGGTTCGCCCAGAGACTGCCCCATATGTGAGCAGCTACCACAATGGGGTACAGCTCGAACAGTGCCGAGGAGTGGAGGAACCCTGGGATTAGTACCGCCTCGGCAGGCCATCTGTCTGCAACCCAGTGAGTGCCAAAAACAGCGGCAAACCCTGTGCCGGCTGCCGCGTCCGAAAAGACTAAGGGGGACTGGCACGACAGCTTGGGGACGAATAGGGACACCCCGTTCCACTGGTCCAGGAAATGGTCCCACATACGGAGATCCGCTAAGGCCTGGCTGTCCAGACGCACTGGGCTGTCCTGTTCTGGGGCGGTGCTTAGAAGCGCCAGCAGGCGAGATATGAACGTTCTGCCTTGCGGAATGATACGCATAGCAAAATTTAGCATACCCAGTAGCGACTGAAGGTCAGTCTTAGTGACCACCGATGTGGCTGAAAACCTGTGGATCACTTCTCGGACTCTCGTTAGCTTGTCCGTGGGTAACCTGGCTAACATGCGTTGGGAGTCCAACTCGATGCCCAAAAAGGTGATCACGGTGGACGGGCCCTCTACTTTCTTGGAAGAAACTGGTACCCCCAACTGGGAAAAACACCTTAGTAGCTTCCCCAGCCCCAGAGGAGCAGCCCCTGGCCTTTCAATCAGTAGGAAGTCGTCTAGGTAATGGATGACGAATTCACAGCGCACCTTGTGTACCAGAACCCAGTGGAGGGCTTGGGCCAGCTGATCGAAGAGCCAGGGGCTGCTCTTGGAACCGAAGGTGAGTTTTGTGGCAAAGCAATACAGGCCTCTCCACCTGATACCGTGCCATTGCCAGAGTGCTGGCATAATGGGGAGCAATTTGAAAGCGTCCGATATATCTGCTTTGGACAATGCGGACCCGGGACCTGTCTGCATGATGATGGCAATGGCCTGGTCTATGGAAGAATACCTCATACCAACTTCTTCCGAAGGAATGAGGGAGTTGAGGCTGAGAACCTGTGAGCCATGTGGGGCAGACAAGTCAATGATGAGTCTCTCCTTGTTACTGAACTTGCCTGTGACGACTCCTACGGGACTGACTCTCCACCGTTGAAATGGGGGTACTTCGAAAGGACCGATTAAGAACCCTTTGACTAACTCGGCTTCTATGAGTGTGTCTACTGAGCCAGGATTCCTTTCGGCTGACTGAAGGTTCCTACACTCATGTGTGACCTCTGGGGTCGTGATTAACCCCGTGTGGAAACCTTATGGAACCCTGACACCAGGAACTGCACGAACCCTGGGTTGTGATGACCTTGCAACATTACTTGTAGACGACTAGTATTGACCACGCTCATGTAATTCTTCACCGATTTTAATGAGCAAGCTACTCGGGGGTGAGCCCTGAAGCAGTTGGTACAGATATGCAACAAGCGGCACTGCCCGAAATTACAAGACGCGTAATTAAAATTGTTGCATATCTGGGCCCTACCTAACTGGACAATGGGTCGTCCTAGTTTGTCTACTGAATTGGGGGGCCTGAAGATGTCGAGTGGTCCCGCTGAAGAGCCGGAGGGGTATGATGTCGTGCCGACTGCCGACTTATGGCACCACTCTACTGAGTGGAAGATAGACTGACAGGCCGAACAGGAGGGAGCCTTCAGGCCTGCAAAGTGTCTGCAGAACAACTCTGTGTCCAAGACGGACCAGTCTGTGACATGTTGAAACTGGGACAGGGCTGCAGCCGCTTTGGCTGAGAACGAACAGTGGTAATCATAGAACGCGTTCCCACCATACCTATGTCCCAACTCTGTGACCCTAAAGAGGTACAGGTCTAGCTCCTCCCTCCTGTCCGGCCTGACAGTACAGATGACGTCCCTGAAAAGGCTGAAAGCCATGACGAACTCTGGAATGTTCAATTTGCGATTGAGCCGGTGGTCGCGGCTTCTCAGCACCGCCGAGACTTCCCCGCAGGCTATGACCTTGTTGTCGGAAAGGTCCCTGGAGGCTATTAGTAGTGAAGCGAGATTGATGTCCCTACCCTCTAGGATGTCCTTTCTGATGTTGATGGGGACAAAGTGAGACGGAGTCACGTTGGGGACTGGCTGGGCAGTGCGAATGTCTGCTGCAGCAGAGGTGGAGGCGACCGGAGGCTCGGGTAAAGAAACCGACACTGCCGAGTTGTGAGCCTCGACTGACTCGAGTCTAGCCTGTATGGACGTGACGGCCGAAGTCAAATTGTTCAGCATGAGGTGTAATTGGGCCAGCGATGTTTGTATCGTGGCTGCGGGGGGATCACCGCCGCTGGGCACCAAGGAGTCTTTCCATAACCGGTATAGCTCTGCTTTCCTGGCAGACGCCGGGAAAGGAACACCCCGTCTCGTCAGCTCCGCCATCAGCTTGGGGATAGTCCAAGCACGCAGGGATAACGTGCTGCCCCCTTCGGACGTCCCTGCAGCATTCTCATCCACTGATGCTTCCATGATATCAGACGCGTGCGACATCACAGCTGTGGAGACAATAATGCAAGGTGACCGGCTACCCTGGGCGACCACCAATGTCCGTGAAGCTGTTTGACAACGTAGTAGAAAAGGTGCACTGTCCCTGTGAAGCACACACACTAACCCCCGACAGCCGTGAAAGAGTGGCCAGGAACCGCCACCTGAAGGTACACGCCAGGACCTGACTTACTTACCAACTGAGGAACACTGCGTTCTGAACCCCACGGATGTTTTTAAATGGAAAAGGAAACCTGGACGTAAAACAGTGCATGAGACCACTCCCTTGCTAGTGATCAATACCTCCCGTCCACTGACGTGAGCCCCCGCTACCTTGTTCGTGAGAAACTCGGGTGAATCCTAGACTGGCTTCTCTTGTGTGTATACTTAAATTTTTATTTTTCTCTCCTTGCTCTGACCTGGGAAACAAGCAGCACAAAGAAACCAATCAACACGCGAGGTACAACTGATGGAGCGCGAGCTGTGGGCAGTGGATTTGATCAACGGATGGGGGTGGCGTTGATTGACGTTTTTCCGCCCCCCCGACTCTGTCTGTCGTATGTGGTGGACCCCTACCTACCTAAGCAGCACGGCGGCCCGTGCCAGACTTTAAGTGTGTGCGAGGCGCTGGCCATTGCATCCCCCACCGTGTTCCACTGTGCCGCGTGGGGAGCGCGGAGCTCCCTGACACCGAGGACCAAGCGGGGGGATACTTGTGAGCAACAGCTCACGCCTCACACTACACGACTTTTGTGCCACGTGGAGAGTGACGCGTGTCCCTGGCAGGGTGCGCAGTGCAGGGGCGCCCTCCGTTCGAGGGCTGGCCCGCCCGCCGGCTGGGCACACCTGCCGCGTGGGGAGCTGCGCAGCCCTCAGGCCTGGATCGGCGCAGGGAGGACCCCCAGTGGTGAGGGCCTATCCCTGCCGATAATGAAAATGCCGCGTGGGGGGCCTCACCGGTCCCTGGCGGAGCGCCCAGTGCGAGGGTGCCCTCCTGCCGTCTGTGGGCCGACCCTCCGCCGGCTGAGCGCGTCCACCGCGTGGGGAACCGGCTTAGCCCCCTGGCATAACTGGAACAGGGGGGAGCTGAACATGGCACCGCCTTCCCCCCTATTCCCCTTAACATCGTGCCACGTGGGAGGCCCACCGCTCCCTGGTGGAGTACCCAGTGCGGTGGTGCCCCCTGATTCCGGAGGGCCGACCCACCGTCGGCTGGGCAAATCCACCGCGTGGGGACACGGTGGTGCCCCCTGGCTTGGACAGAGACGGGGGGGGGGGCGTGTGTACATTGCCCCACCCCGATTGTGGCAAGGAGGGTCACATGGAGCCTCCCCGATCCCCGGCACGGTGCGGTGGCAGGGGCGCTTCCCCTCAACTGGGGGGCGGGCCCGCCGCTGGAGGCCACGCCCACCACGTGGGGGAGCGGGGCAGCGCCGGCAGACATGGAGCATGGGACGCGCCTGTGAAGGTGAGCTGAACCGGCGGAGGAGGGGAGCGCGGTCTGCTGTTGTGCTCCACCACCTCCATGATACGAGCGTGAGCGGGAAGGGGGGGCGAAGTGTTCCGGAGCGCGGGGCCCGCTTACCAACAGGGCCGACCGCACGACCGGACGTCTACTTACCTGGCCTGTTCGGCAGGACTGACAGGTACAACGCACGCTCCGGGACACTGAGAACTTCGTACGTCGTACACATGTGGGAGGGTGCCGGTGGCTGATGTAGGCAGCCAAGCCCCTCCCACAAATACAGGCCAATGAATCGGCCTTACACATATACAGAGCCCCTGTATATATATCCATGTTGCCCCCTTTGTATATATTCCATTTGTCCCTTGTGTATATATTCCATTTTTTGCCTCCGCTGTATATATATTCCATTTTGCCCCCTGTCCTAGGGGGACACACATCTGGCCATAACTACAGTGAGGGGGCACATATCTGGACATAACTACTTTAAGGGGGACACATATCTGGACATAACTACTACTGTGAGGGGGACACATATCTGGGCATAACTACTGTGAGGGGGACACATATCTGGACATAACTACTACTGTGAGGGGGACACATATCTGGGCATAACTACTGTGAAGGGGACACATATCTGGACATAACTACTACAGTGAGGGGGCACATATCTGCACATAACTACTTTAAGGGGGACACATATCTGGACATAACTACTACTGTGAGGGGGACACATATCTGGGCATAACTACTGTGAGGGGGACACATATCTGGGCATAACTATTGTGAGGGGGACACATATCTGGGCATAACTACTGTGAGGGGGATACATCTGGCCATAACTACTGTAAGGGGGGCATATATCTGGCCATAACTACTGTGAGGGGCCACAAGGAGGACATAACCATTTTGAAGGGACCACAAGGTGGGCTTAAAGGGAACCTGTCATGTGGATATTTGATTATAATCTAACTAATTATATACAATCATTAACTACTAAAAAGTGCCTTAGATGTATTCACTTACTGGTGTGACAGATGGTTACCTCATAGTATACACACAAAGATGCCGCATGCTAATGAGCTGATTTGAGTCCAGCGTGATGTCATTGAGTCCAGCATTTATTTAAGTCAGAGCTATAGCCACTCCCCTGCCCACCTGCTGCTGATTCATATGGAAAACAAACTATCATTCAGCAGCAGGTAGGCGGGGAGAGTCAGGTGCTCATGAATATTCAGGACTCATCATTATCAGCTGGAGCTTTTCAATAAAAGATGTTGGCAGATTGACTGGGTCAATTAAAGAAAGTGACCCAGCATTTTACTAAGAGAATCAGTCACTTATTTATGTTGCCCTTAGTTAGGACACCATAAAACTGGTGACAGGTTCCCTTTAATTACTGTGAGGGGCCACAAGGTGGGCATTAGTACTGTGTAGTAGCACTTAGGGGAAATGTATGCTATACATTGGCATGGCTCAGTGTTACAGGCCAGCACAGCGCCCCCTGCTGGTGATTTCATAGGGGCAGTCACCATCCCTTCCTTATGTGATTATTCTTTTTTTCTCTATCACCACAGGGACCTTGTTCTGGATCCAGCAGACATCACGCCGACGCCAGCGACACCCTGGATGAGGTAGGACTAGATTTTATTAGGACTGGGTGAGTGTAGCCATGCATTGGGCTTAGGGCCCTTTCACATGAGCGGATCCTGTGCGGGTAATCCGCTGCGTGAAAGACAACCAAGCCCCTCTCCGGACAGCAGAGACACAGAGCATTAACATGATTGATAATGCTCTTTGCCTCTCTGTGATCGCTTTGCTACAAAATCACGGTGACAACTGTATCTCACAGTGACTTTGCGACGAGTTGGGAGGGGGCGGCACGACAGGGAGGGGGCCCCATGGATCAGTTTTGCACCGGGGCCCCATGGATTTTGTGTACGCCACTGAATGGACATTAGACCAGTGGAAATCTGTGCTTTGGTCTGATGAGTCCAAATTGGAGATCTTTGGTTCCAACCACCGTGTCTTTGTGCGACGCAGAAAAGGTGAACGGATGGACTCTACATGCCTGGTTCCCACCGTGAAGCATGGAGGAGGAGGTGTGATGGTGTGGGGGTGCTTTGCTGGTGACACTGTTGGGGATTTATTCAAAATTGAAGGCATACTGAACCAGCATGGCTACCACAGCATCTTGCAGCGGCATGCTATTCCATCCGGTTTGCGTTTAGTTGGACCATCATTTATTTTTCAACAGGACAATGACCCCAAACACACCTCCAGGCTGTGTAAGGGCTATTTGACCATGAAGGAGAGTGATGGGGTGCTGCGCCAGATGACCTGGCCTCCACAGTCACCGGACCAGAACCCAATCGAGATGGTTTGGGGTGAGCTGGACCGCAGAGTGAAGGCAAAAGGGCCAACAAGTGCTAAGCATCTCTGGGAACTCCTTCAAGACTGTTGGAAGACCATTTCAGGTGACTACCTCTTGAAGCTCATCAAGAGAATGCCAAGAGTGTGCAAAGCAGTAATCAAAGCAAAAGGTGGCTACTTTGAAGAACCTAGAATATGACATATTTTCTGTTGTTTCACACTTTTTTGTTATGTATATAATTCCACATGTGTTAATTCATAGTTTTGATGCCTTCAGTGTGAATCTACAATTTTCATAGTCATGAAAAAAAAAAAAACTCTTTGAATGAGAAGGTGTGTCCAAACTTTTGGTCTGTACTATATATATGTACTCTTCCAAATACCGCAGCAGCACGGCTAGATGGTGTAAACTGGGTGCAAATCCTTCAGGAAGGTCGGCTTCTCCTCCACTGTATATATATCCCAAAAAGCGAGGCAGCACTCCAGATGAATGTGAAAGGCTGAAGACCCCCAAACTTTAATTCCCCAGCAACGTTTCGGCCTTCTCAATGAGGCCTTTGTCAAGCCAGTGGCGGATCCAGTGCCTGGTCTCGGGAGGGGCACTTTCAGATTATTTTCTGTCCGCCGCCACAAAACAATGGTGCTTATAGAACAGACTACACAGTGTAGCGGTATACTGTATATTGTGGGGCACAGTGTAGCGGTATACTGTATATTGTGTGGCACAGTGTAGCGGTATACTGTATATTGTGTGGCACAGTGTAGCGGTATACTGTACATTGTGTGGCACAGTGTAGAGGTATACTGTATATTGTGTGGCACAGTGTAGAGGTATACTGTATATTGTGGGCACAGTGTAGAGGTATACTGTATATTGTGGGGCACAGTGTAGCGGTATACTGTATATTGTGGGGCACAGTGTAGAGGTGTACTGTATATTGTGGGGCACAGTGTAGAGGTATACTGTATATTGTGGGGCACAGTGTAGAGGTATGCTGTATATTGTGTGGCACAGTGTAGAGGTATACTGTATATTGTGTGGCACAGTGTAGAGGTATACTGTATATTGTGTGGCACAGTGTAGAGGTATACTGTATATTGTGTGGCACAGTGTAGCGGTATACTGTATATTGTGTGCACAGTGTAGAGGTATACTGTATATTGTGGGGCACAGTGTAGCGGTATACTGTATATTGTGGGGCACAGTGTAGCGGTATACTGTATATTGTGTGGCACAGTGTAGAGGTATACTGTATATTGTGTGGCACAGTGTAGAGGTATACTGTATATTGTGTGGCACAGTGTAGAGGTATACTGTATATTGTGGGGCACAGTGTAGAGGTATACTGTATATTGTGTGGCACAGTGTAGCGGTATACTGTATATTGTGTGGCACAGTGTAGAGGTATACTGTACATTGTGTGGCACAGTGTAGAGGTATACTGTATATTGTGTGGCACAGTGTAGAGGTATACTGTATATTGTGGGCACAGTGTAGAGGTATACTGTATATTGTGGGGCACAGTGTAGAGGTGTACTGTATATTGTGGGGCACAGTGTAGAGGTATACTGTATATTGTGTGGCACAGTGTAGTGGTATACTGTATATTGTGTGGCACAGTGTAGAGGTATGCTGTATATTGTGTGGCACAGTGTAGCGGTATACTGTATATTGTGTGCCACAGTGTAGCGGTATACTGTATATTGTGGGGCACAGTGTAGAGGTATACTGTATATTGTGTGGCACAGTGTAGAGGTATACTGTATATTGTGTGGCACAGTGTAGCGGTATACTGTATATTGTGTGCACAGTGTAGAGGTATACTGTATATTGTGTGGCACAGTGTAGCGGTATACTGTATATTGTGTGGCACAGTGTAGCGGTATACTGTATATTGTGTGGCACAGTGTAGAGGTATACTGTATATTGTGTGGCACAGTGTAGAGGTATACTGTATATTGTGGGCACAGTGTAGCGGTATACTGTATATTGTGTGGCACAGTGTAGAGGTATACTGTATATTGTGGGGCACAGTGTAGAGGTATACTGTATATTGTGTGCACAGTGTAGAGGTATACTGTATATTGTGTGGCACAGTGTAGAGGTATACTGTATATTGTGTGGCACAGTGTAGAGGTATACTGTATATTGTGTGGCACAGTGTAGCGGTATACTGTATATTGTGTGGCACAGTGTAGAGGTATACTGTATATTGTGTGGCACAGTGTAGAGGTATACTGTATATTGTGTGGCCAGTGTAGAGGTATACTGTATATTGTGGGGCACAGTGTAGAGGTATAACTGTATATTGTGTGGCACAGTGTAGAGGTATACTGTATATTGTGGGGCACAGTGTAGCGGTATACTGTATATTGTGTGGCACAGTGTAGAGGTATACTGTATATTGTGTGGCACAGTGTAGAGGTATTGTGTGGCACAGTGTAGAGGTATACTGTATATTGTGTGGCACAGTGTAGCGGTATACTGTATATTGTGTGGCACAGTGTAGCGGTATACTGTATATTGTGTGGCACAGTGTAGAGGTATACTGTATATTGTGTGGCACAGTGTAGAGGTATACTGTATATTGTGTGGCACAGTGTAGCGGTATACTGTATATTGTGTGGCACAGTGTAGAGGTATACTGTATATTGTGTGGCACAGTGTAGAGGTATACTGTATATTGTGTGGCACAGTGTAGAGGTATACTGTATATTGTGTGGCACAGTGTAGAGGTATACTGTATATTGTGTGGCACAGTGTAGAGGTATACTGTATATTGTGTGGCACAGTGTAGAGGTATACTGTATATTGTGTGGCACAGTGTAGAGGTATACTGTATATTGTGTGGCACAGTGTTTTTCTAGCAGGAGCAGTATACTGTATATTGTGTGGCACAGTGTAGAGGTATACTGTATATTGTGTGGCACAGTGTAGCGGTATACTGTATATTGTGGGGCACAGTGTAGAGGTATACTGTATATTGTGTGGCACAGTGTAGAGGTATACTGTATATTGTGGGCACAGTGTAGAGGTATACTGTATATTGTGTGGCACAGTGTAGAGGTATACTGTATATTGTGGGGCACAGTGTAGAGGTATACTGTATATTGTGTGGCACAGTGTAGAGGTATACTGTATATTGTGTGGCACAGTGTAGAGGTATACTGTATATTGTGTGGCACAGTGTAGAGGTATACTGTATATTGTGTGGCACAGTGTAGCGGTATACTGTATATTGTGTGGCACAGTGTAGAGGTATACTGTATATTGTGTGGCACAGTGTAGAGGTATACTGTATATTGTGTGGCACAGTGTAGAGGTATACTGTATATTGTGGGGCACAGTGTAGAGGTATACTGTATATTGTGTGGCACAGTGTAGAGGTATACTGTATATTGTGGGGCACAGTGTAGAGGTATACTGTATATTGTGGGGCACAGTGTAGAGGTATACTGTATATTGTGGGGCACAGTGTAGAGGTATACTGTATATTGTGTGGCACAGTGTAGAGGTATACTGTATATTGTGTGGCACAGTGTAGAGGTATACTGTATATTGTGTGGCACAGTGTAGAGGTATACTGTATATTGTGGGGCACAGTGTAGAGGTATACTGTATATTGTGTGGCACAGTGTAGCGGTATACTGTATATGTGTGGCACAGTGTAGAGGTATACTGTATATTGTGTGGCACAGTGTAGAGGTATACTGTATATTGTGTGGCACAGTGTAGAGGTATACTGTATATTGTGTGGCACAGTGTAGAGGTATACTGTATATTGTGTGGCACAGTGTAGAGGTATACTGTATATTGTGTGGCACAGTGTAGAGGTATACTGTATATTGTGTGGCACAGTGTAGAGGTATACTGTATATTGTGTGGCACAGTGTAGAGGTATACTGTATATTGTGTGGCACAGTGTAGAGGTATACTGTATATTGTGTGGCACAGTGTAGAGGTATACTGTATATTGTGTGGCACAGTGTAGAGGTATACTGGATATGTGTGGCACAGTGTAGAGGTATACTGTATATTGTGGGCACAGTGTAGAGGTATACTGTATATTGTGTGGCACAGTGTAGAGGTATACTGTATATTGTGTGGCACAGTGTAGAGGTATACTGTATATGTGTGGGCACAGTGTAGAGGTATACTGTATATTGTGTGGCACAGTGTAGAGGTATACTGTATATTGTGGGGCACAGTGTAGAGGTATACTGTATATTGTGTGGCACAGTGTAGAGGTATACTGTATATTGTGTGGCACAGTGTAGAGGTATACTGTATATTGTGTGGCACAGTGTAGAGGTATACTGTATATTGTGTGGCACAGTGTAGAGGTATACTGTATATTGTGTGGCACAGTGTAGAGGTATACTGTATATTGTGTGGCACAGTGTAGAGGTATACTGTATATTGTGTGGCACAGTGTAGAGGTATACTGTATATTGTGTGGCACAGTGTAGAGGTATACTGTATATTGTGTGGCACAGTGTAGAGGTATACTGTATATTGTGTGGCACAGTGTAGAGGTATACTGTATATTGTGGGCACAGTGTAGAGGTATACTGTACATTGTGTGGCACAGTGTAGAGGTATACTGTATATTGTGTGGCACAGTGTAGCGGTATACTGTATATTGTGTGGCACAGTGTAGAGGTATACTGTATATTGTGTGGCACAGTGTAGAGGTATACTGTATATTGTGGGGCACAGTGTAGAGGTATACTGTATATTGTGTGGCACAGTGTAGCGGTATACTGTATATTGTGGGGCACAGTGTAGAGGTATACTGTATATTGTGTGGCACAGTGTAGAGGTATACTGTATATTGTGTGGCACAGTGTAGAGGTATACTGTACATTGTGTGGCACAGTGTAGCGGTATACTGTATATTGTGGGGCACAGTGTAGGCTATATTTGTATAACAAACATATTTCACATGAAAACTTACAATTACTTGACTTGGCCCTTGGGGATCTCGGACGCCACTTCCACACTTTGGCCGGGGGCTCGGCGGAGCTGATGTTGTGTTTTATCCTAATGAGAAAGATTTCATAATAAGGATTTGGAGAAGGGGCAGAGGGATAGCAGAGCAGGGAGAGGCCGGTGCTGCTACTAGGGGGTCATACCATGGGGGAGTAATAAAGCCCACCATAATACCCCCGAGTAGAAATAATTCGCCTTATAATGTGACAGTGCAAAAAATACCCCCTTGTAATGCCCCCAGTTGAGCTAATGTCCCCATAGTGCCCCAGTATAAAATACCCCTATATAGTGCCCCTAGTAAATGACCCCATAGTGCTCCACACCCAGTAATAAGAGCCCCCCTGTGCCAGTAATAACAGCCCCCAGTGATAACAGCCCCCTGTGCCAGTAATAAGAGCCCCCAGTGATAACAGCCCCCTGTGCCAGTAATAAGAGCCCCCAGTGATAACAGCCCCCCTGTGCCAGTAATAAGAGCCCCCAGTGATAACAGCCCCCCTGTGCCAGTAATAAGAGCCCCCAGTGATAACAGCCCCCTGTGCCAGTAATAAGAGCCCCCAGTGATAACAGCCCCCCTGTGCCAGTAATAAGAGCCCCCAGTGATAACAGCCCCCTGTGCCAGTAATAAGAGCCCCCAGTGATAACAGCCCCCCTGTGCCAGTAATAAGAGCCCCCGGTGATAACAGCCCCCCTGTGCCAGTAATAAGTGCCCCCAGTAATAAGAGCCCCCAGTGATAACAACCCCCCTGTGCCAGTAATAAGAGCCCCCAGTGATAACAGCCCCCCTGTGCCAGTAATAAGAGCCCCCAGTGATAACAGCCCCCCTGTGCCAGTAATAAGAGCCCCCAGTGATAACAGCCCCCCTGTGCCAGTAATAAGTGCCCCCAGTGATAACAGCCCCCCTGTGCCAGTAATAAGCGCCCCCAGTAATAACAGCCCCCCTGTGCCAGTAATAAGCGCCCCCAGTGATAACAGCCCCCCTGTGCCAGTAATAAGAGCCCCCATGATAACAGCCCCCCTGTGCCAGTAATAAGCGCCCCCAGTAATAACAGCCCCCCAGTAAAAGTATTGTATATAATAAAAAATAAAAAAACACATACTTACCTCCATGTCAGCGATGCGATGCGATGCAGGCCTCTTCTGGCCTGTGTCTCACGCTGTATGGCTCAGGCAGCGCGATGACGTCATCGCGCCGCCTGCGCCGGCCTCTGATAGGCTGCAGGCACTTGGCCGGCAGCCTATCAGAGGAAGGGAAAGGGACACGCCTCTCCCTCCCCTACCGCAGCACAGGCAGGCATCTGTATCGCTGTACTGAGGACGGCGATACAGATGCCTGGAGATGAGCGCTTCCACAATGGAAGCGCTCATCTCCCTGTGCCCAGCCGCCGCCAGCTCGGGGGGGGGGGGGCAATTGCCCCCCCCCCCCTGGATCCGCCACTGTGTCAAGCTTGACAAATGCCTCATTGAGAAGGCCGAAACGTTGCTGGGGAATTAAAGTTTGGGGTCGTCACCCTTTCACATTCATCTGGAGTGCTGCCTCGCTTTTTGGGATATATATATACATTACTCACAAAAATTTAGGGATATTTGGCTTTCGGTTAAATTTATGGAAAATTAAAAAAGTTCACACTACAGTGATATTATATCATAAAAGTCGGGCATTTAAGTAGAAGCAGCAATGGTGAATTCCTCATCTCAAACAATTTATTGAAACAAAAGCCAACACCAGTGCTGGGTATACCCCCACAAAATGTCAGTGTCCCAGTAACTTGTCATGTGGCCTCGAGCTTGACAACAACGTCTCAGGCTACTTTCACACTAGCGTTCAGAACGGATCCGTCTGCATTATATTGTATAAAATTTTCTAAGTGTGAAAGTAGCCTCAGACGGATCCGTCCAGACTTTTACATTGAAAGTCAATGGTGGACGGATCCATTTGAAGATTGAGCCACAGTGTGTCATCTTCAAACGGATCCGTCCCCATTGACTTACATTGTAAGTCTGGACGGATCCGCACGCCTCCGCACGGCCAGGCGGACACCCGAACGCTGCAAGCAGCGTTCAGGTGTCTGCCTGCTGAACGGAGCGGAGGCTGAACGCTGCCAGACTGATGCATTCTGAGCGGATCCGTGTCCACTCAGAATGCATTAGGGCTGGACGGATGCGTTAGGGGCCGCTTGTAAGAGCCCCTTCAAACGGAGCTCACGAGCGGACAGCCGAACGCTAGTGTGAAAGTAGCCTTATGCTGTTCACAAGTCAACATATTGTCTGTTGAGGCATGGCATCCCCTTCTTGAAGGGCAGCCCTCAGGTCGTTGAGGTTCTGGGGTACAGAATTACGAGCCTCTATGTGGCGACTCAGCCTATCCTATAGGTTTTCAATGAGACTCAGGTCTGGATAAAGTGAAGACCACTCCATTTGAGGTCCCCTGTCTCCAGGAGCCATTGCTTAATGATGCAACCTCGATAAGCTGGTGCATTGTCCTCCATGAAGATGAAATTAGGCCTGTGTTGCCCATGCAGAGGCACAATGACTGGATTAATAATGTTCTTCAAGTAGTATGGGCTTGTCACTGTACCATTCACAAAATGTAGGGCAGTTCTGTGCTGACTAGGTACACCTTCCCACACTGTAACACCACTACCACCAAAGGCTTGTCTGGTGACAACAGTGGCTGATGCATAGCGCTTTCCTTGACGTCTCCAACATCATTGGTGGCCATTATTTCTGCTTAGCATGAATCGACTTTCTTCAGTAACAGCACTGAGACCCACTGGTCCCTCATCCATCGTAGATGCTCCCTGGCCAATGCAAGAAGATGACGCCTGTGGTCAGGTACCTTTGCAGGCTGTTCAGCACACAGAAAAACGCTGATGTAAATGGTTTTGAATGATCTGACGTGACACTTGGGTGCCTCTCACCTCCCTTAAATGTGCCTGTAGGAGGTGGCCAAAGTACGTCCACTTCTCTGCCTTTCTGTGATTCTTACAGTCTATCTGTATCTCTGTGACAACCTGCTGATGACACTCTGTGACACTCTAAGATCAGTGGTCACTTACGTCTGAGAACATCCTGCTTGTAGCCACACAATAGTGAGGTACTGTTGATCAATTGTTAGGTGTCGTCTTGGTCTCATGATGTCAAAATGTGAACACCATGATGAGGAGGACTGTTTAAATACCAATTCTAATTGAACCATGAAATTTATTGGGCGATACATGGATCAAACACCTGTTGTGAATTTAGCCGTTAAGCTCCCTGTTAGAGAACAGCAAGTTGTGCAAAAAGTACTGAAACATTGAACAATTAGACATGTGCATTAAAAGTTTAAATAAAGTCACATTAAGTTTGCCTGTAAAGGCTAGAGGTCATTTTAGGTTCATCAATAGGCTTTTTCTTTTTATCTTAACTCCTTCTATTTGTTCTTTTTTTATTTTCCAGTCGTGTATACTCCCAAATTATTCTGGCTATTTGGAATCTGAATGTTATGACAGTGGTTGGACTTTGGACTATTCCTAAGGGGTTGTACTGGCAGTCCCATGGTTTTCAACCTATAACTCCTAAGCAGGGATTTGGACTTTGCTGCAGGGGAACCACCAGGCCACTACTTCCTGGAGTTGTCTCTGTACGAATGACTGCTAACCCAAGGAAAAAACATGGTCAGGGACAGAACCAAGGTCAGCACAGGCAGAGTACGAGCGATCCGATAGACAGTGAAGGGTCAATACGGTGGTCTGGTCAGGCAGCGGAGGGTCAGTATCTGGGAAAGGTCAGTACACGGGAAGATAATTGAACACATCACACCTTTGCAGCATACTACCAAGCTTGACAATCTATTGCTCAGGCGCCCCATTGGGAACGGTACCTACAGGTGACTAGCCACTGGCTGGTGAGAACTAGGGTGCATGGGCTGACCCTTTAAGAACTGGGGGCAGCCCTACAGGGCTGAGAAGTGGAGGCTTAGTCGACAGGTAGGCTACAGCCTGCATGGAGAGACAGAGCTACCCTGCTGGCCGGACCCTCCAGGAAGAAGAGAAGAGCGAGAGGCAGGTCTGTGCCACTGGAAGCTAGAACAGGTGAGAGGAGCAGCGGTGGCCATGATCCGACGCTGTAACACTGACATTGCCTTTTAATATGACTACCTTCGTATGTTCTTCAGTATGTCCTGGGCTACAAAAATTCTTAGTAACAGACAGGTAAATGTGTCTTTTTGGCTTTAATTGTGAGTTTTTCTCCAGCATAGAGACAATAATTTTTAGCAGAGTTTTTAATGGCATTTTATTCTGGCATTTTTCAAATGCTATACAGAAGACTATGGGAAAAATGCCAGAAACCCCCGCAAACACTAAAAACACTTAATAGCAAAAATGCAAACATTTAATAATGCATTTATACTTTAAAGTAACATCTACAGTTGGTGCTTACAACATGCTCCAAAATGTCCATAAAATGCAGGGAAAACAGAAAGTGATAGTAGCTCATTAAGTTTGTGCTGCCTTCCTGGGGATTCTCTGTTCTTACCGGTGACTTTTACAGAGGATAATCTGCAATCTGTGATAATCTGTCATGAATCAGATCTCATTAATGTCAGAAGAAAGTCATTTCACTGGTTTCATGGAGTTATATCATATTACATGACTGCCTGGTAGACATTGGCTGACATGTCCTTTCCCTTTAAGAAGTGCCTTTGGTTCCTCTAGCCCTCTGTCCCGCCCCCTGGTGATTCACACTCCAGTTTGTCACACACTTTACTGGAATAACAGGAAGCTTTTGCCAAATTAAAGGTGGAGATTGAAAGTAAATGATGACATTGAGACGGGGAAGACAAGATTTCTTGGAGACCCTGCAGAAGAAGTAAGCAGTGAGACTATTATAGGATTCTTTAAAGTGGAAGGCGTCTGGAGACACTTGTTTGGCAGCAGATCCGGAGTCTCAGGGGAGTCAAGAAAGAATCACAACTTGTACAATGCATCTGACTATGTGACCCTTTAAATCTGGGATCATGGAGCTGCGTCCGTACCCCCGGCTTGTTCCACTGTTCCTGGGAATTATTTTAGGGAATATCCTGCAGGTAAGAACTTGGAAGAGCAATGACTATGTGTTCTCATGTGCAATTATTAGGGACCTCATGATAACGTGGGTCTACGGAGTACGTCATTAGTGAAAGATATATCTATCTCGAGTCGCTCCATCCATGATCCTACAGTGCTCATCTAGAATATATTGGTCACTGAGCTTAGATCTGGGGGTACGGTGTTAAAGGTTAAATCTAGTGGGTGGTACTGGAGGTTAGATCTGGGGGATGATGTCTGAGGTTATATTTGGGGTGGTGTTGGATGCCAGATATGGGGATAAGGAGTTGGAGGTAAAATCTAGGGGGTGGTATTGGAAGTTAGATCTGGGGGGATGGTGTGGAGATTAGATCTAGGGGGTGGTATTGGAAGTTAGATCTGGGGGGATGGTGTGGAGATTAGATCTAGGGGACGGTGTTGGAGGTTAGATCTAGGGGGACGGTGTTAGACATTAGATCTGGTTGGACGGTGCTGGAGATTAGATCTAGGGGACGGTATTGGAAGTTAGATCTGGGGGAATGGTGTGGAGATTAGATCTAGGGGACGGTGTTAGACATTAGATCTGGTTGGACGGTGCTGGAGATTAGGTCTAGGGGACGGTGTTGGAAGTTAGATCTGGACGGATGGTGTTGGAGCTTAGATCTGGGGGAGGTGTTTGAAGTTAGATTTGGGGGACGGTGCTGGAGATTTAATCTAGGGGACGGTGTTGGAAGTTAGATCTGGGGGACGGTGTTAGAGATTAGATCTGGTTGGACAGTGTTGGAGTTTAGATCTGGGGGAAGGTGTTGGAGATTAGATCTGGGGGGCAGTGTTGCAGGTTAGATCTGGGGGGGGCAGTGTTGGAGGTTAGATCTGGGGGGGCAGTGTTGGAGGTTAGATCGGGGGGCAGTGTTGGAGGTTAGATCTGGGGGGGGCAGTGTTGGAGGTTAGATCTGGGGGGGCAGTGTTGGAAGTTAGATCGGGGGGCAGTGTTGGAGGTTAGATCTGGAGGGGCAGTGTTGGAGGTTAGATCTGGGGGGGCAGTGTTGGAAGTTAGATCTGGGGGGACAGTGTGGAGATTAGATCTAGGGGACAGTGTTGGAGGTTAGATCTGGGGGGGCAGTGTTGGAGGTTAGATCTGGGGGGACGGTGTGGAGATTAGATCTAGGAGACGGTGTTAGACATTAGATCTGGTTGGACAGTGTCGGAGGTTAGATCTGGGGGAAGTGTTTGAAGTTAGATTTGGGGGGACGGTGCTGGAGATTAGATCTAGGGGGCAATGTTGGAGGTTAGATCTGGGGGAAGGTGTTGGAAGTTAGATTTAAGGGGGACGGTGTTGGAGGTTAGATCTGGGGGGGACAGTGTTGGAGGTTAGATGGGGGGGCAGTGTTGGAAGTTAGATATGGGGGGGCAGTGTTGAAGGTTAGATATGGGGGGGCAGTGTTGGAGGTTAGATATGGGGGGGTAGTGTTGGAGGTTAGATATGGGGGGGCAGTGTTGGAGGTTAGATCGGGGGGCAGTGTTGGAGGTTAGATATGGGGGGGCAGTGTTGGAGGTTAGATGGGGCAGTGTTGGAGGTTAGATCGGGGGGCAGTGTTGGAGGTTAGATATGGGGGGGCAGTGTTGGAGGTTAGATCGGGGGGCAGTGTTGGAGGTTAGATATGGGGGGGCAGTGTTGGAGGTTAGATATGGGGGGGCAGTGTTGGAGGTTAGATATGGGGGGGCAGTGTTGGAGGTTAGATATGGAGGGGCAGTGTTGGAGGTTAGATATGGAGGGGCAGTGTTGGAGGTTAGATATGGGGGGGCAGTGTTGGAGGTTAGATATGGGGGGGCAGTGTTGGAGGTTAGATATGGGGGGGCAGTGTTGGAGGTTAGATATGGGGGGGCAGTGTTGGAGGTTAGATATGGGGGGGCAGTGTTGGAGGTTAGATCGGGGGGGGGGGGCAGTGTTGGAGGTTAGATATGGGGGGGCAGTGTTGGAGGTTAGATCTGCTTGTTTACTCACACAAATTTAGTAATGCGCAGATGTAGCAGAGCTGAATCTAATCTAGCAATGTTGCCTGCCCTATTCCCTTTTGGCAGTGTTCACAATGTGCAGCCAGCCTGAGAGCTCAGACCATATCACATGCTTAAAGGGATTCTGTCACCTCCCCTCAGCCAAAAAACGATTTTAAAGCAGCCATGCAGCACAGCTTACCTGGATTAGGCTGTGCTCTTTTATCTTGAAATCCGTCCAGCAGTTACTTCAAAAAACGACTTTGATCAATAAGGAAATGCGTCCTGAAGGTGCCCAGAGGGGCATTTTTTTCTTCTTAGTGAGCCCAGTACCGCCCCTCTTTCAGTGCCCAGCCCGCCTTCCTTGTACTGTCTAACCGCCCCCAGCCTGCCACAGCCTCCCCTCCCTCTCCTCCCCCTCCCTCACGCCGAACGAACTCTCGCACAGGCGCAGTACCCACTGAGGGCTGCGCCTGTGCGATCATCAGGAGACTGAGGGCGGCAGCTTCATCTTCGTCACTGGGCATGCGCCGAGCCCAGTGACGTCCGATATTAGCTCTTTCCCTCAGTCAGCCTGGTAGGAAGCGCAGAGGATTGCCGATCGGCTGCTGCACCCTGCGCTTTCTCCAGTCTGCCTGCCACAGTGAAGACGGCCAGCGATTTCTTTCCCCACCCTCCCTTCAGGAAAGAAATAAGTATTTGTTGGGGCGAATTAGGTCTTATTATATTAAGTAAAGGCAGGCAGAGTGGAGAAAGCGCAGGGTGCAGCAGCCGATCGGCAATCCCCTGCGCTTCCTACCAGGCTGACTGAGGGAAAGAGCTAATATCGGACGTCACTGGGCTCGGCGCATGCCCAGTGACGAAGATGAAGCTCCTGCCCTCAGTCTCCTGATGATCGCACAGGCGCAGCCCTCAGTGGGTACTGCGCCTGTGCGAGACTTCGTTCGGCGTGAGGGAGGGGGAGGAGAGGGAGGGGAGGCTGTGGCAGGCTGGGGGCGGCGGTTAGGAAGTACTAGGAAGGCGGGCTGGGCACTGAAAGAGGGGCGGTACTGGGCTCTCTCAGAAGAAAAAAACGCCCCTCTGGGCACCTTCAGGACGCATTTCCTTATTGATCAAAGTCGTTTTTTGAAGTAACTGCTGGACGGATTTCAAGATAAAAGAGCACAGCCTAATCCAGGTAAGCTGTGCTGCATGGCTGCTTTTAAATCGTTTTTTGGCTGAGGGGAGGTGACAGAATCCCTTTAACTAACAGATATTTGCATATGTTCCGTTCCGTTGATGCAGCAGAGTTCATTTTGTTATTTACTCTCCAGAGCAGCTCTGATAACTCTTGGGTTGAGATACAACAGTAGGTTGATCTGCAGTTGTTATGTTGCAGTTCAGCTAAAATGACAAAATGACCTCTGCTCTGTATATGATACATGCATAGAGGCCAATGTACACGGCAAACCCATATGTGCCATTATATGGCTGTATGTATGGAGTCTGCCAGCCATTCAGTCTGCTGTACAGCACAACATTCAGCAAAGTCCTCTCTACTACATAAAAGAGTCAATGGTTACTATATGACACACACTCCCATATGAATAGGAAACCAGAGAGTTTCAGTATCTGCTCCTTGTCTATCCTCCACTCTGTGCGGTTCCAGATATAAGTAACATGTCAGGACAACTTACCTAGGTAATATATGTGTATGTAGTAGTGCTGAGATTGTTAGATTTGAGTTTGTCATTTGGCAGGACTCGCTATTATATCTATAGACAGCGGATCTGCCTGTATGTACGGTATGTATGTACGGTATGTATGTATTCCCTGAATGTAACTTCACAGTTTACTAACAGATATCATCTACATACATGCCACATTATATGTTCATTGTATCACTTATCTTCTATTCATCCTGAGCCAGACTGAAAGTATCAGACAGCATTATAAGCCACCATAAAGTGTACAAATAATACTGCCACTCAGCATATAAATAGTGCTGTCATACAGTATATAAATAATACCAACATACAGTGTATAAATAATACTGTCATGCTCTAAATAAATATTACTTTCATACAGCATATAAATAGTGCTGCCATACAGTATATAAATAATACCACCATACAGTGTACAAATAATACCTTAATCTACTGAATAAATAAAACTGTCACGGCATATAAATAGTGCTGTTATGAAGTGTATAAATAATACCACCATACAGTGTACAAATAATACTGCTATACAGTCTTCAAATAATACCACCATACATTGTATAAATAACATCACCAAACAGCAGATAAATATTACTCCCAAGCAGTGTATAAATAATACCGTCATTTAAGATATAAATTGTGCCATCATCCAGTGTATAAATAATATGACAATACAATGAATAAATAATACTTCCATACAGCGTAAAAATAATACAATGCAGTGAATAAATAATACCATCATACAGTATAATATTACCATGCAGTATATAAAACTACCATCAATATAATGGATAAATAATATTACCATACAGTATGTAAATGATGCAATCAAACAGTGTATAAATAATACTGTTATCTAATGTATAAATAATACCGCCATTCACTGTATAAATAATACTGCAGAACCATGATGTCTGGTGGCTATACCATACATGTATAATACACGTCCTGCTATATATCAGTGGTGGTCCAATGCAGAACACGTAGGATGTCTATTATTGCAAAGTCCAAATTTCTGGGTGCAATGCACATCTTATTTCTCAGTCTGGACAGCTGGTGACCATACGATGCAGGACAAGGACATGTGGCTATAACGATGCAGAACTCTGATAGATAAGGTCTTTACCCTGCAGAATCTCAAGTGCAGAAGAGCATGCACACTGCAGAAGCCTGACCTGTGGGGGCTATAGAAATCCCAATTATTACATGTCATTGCACATGGGGCAGAAGGACCTCTTGGTCACTCCTCTTCAGGACCACAATCTCTGCACAATCCCTGGTGGTTTTATTATGCTGATCCAAGAGGTGCCTTCAATCCAGTAGCTGTGGACTTGTAGAGCAGATGTTGACAGCAGTCCAAGTCCTACCCGTCCAATCTTCAGTAGATATACGCCTGGAGACCATTAGAACGGCATCTGCTAATCTAGAAGTACCTTGTAGTTGTGATGTGGCAAGGAAACTTGATACACCCTGGCACTTGGCTTAGAGTCAAAGTGAAATGTATTCTGCTACTGATTTACTGGTATTGCTACCATCGCTTTACAAGTGCAATATGTTTGTAGCATTTAACCATTGAGACACAGGGCTGGGAGGAGCTGTGTACACAAAACGGCAGGAGATTTTTTAAACTAAGGTTGCATCTTCACCTTGGCATCTTGCATTGGGCATTGGATCTTAGATGTTGGATCTGTTGCTTCGTACAAAGCTCCAGCATATACCCTCAGATGGTGGTGCACAATGTTTAAGTTGCATGGCGCCCTGTGTGGTACCACCCGTTAGCGCCATATAGTGTACAGCACATATACCCATACCATCCAGTGTGTCATACAATAGGGTGCTTATTTGCCTAAATAACAATGATGTACAGTACCAACCACACAGTAAATACCGCCAAACAGTGCCCAAAAAACACCAACAGTAACCAAAAACAGCAAAGTGGTCTGGCGCCAGGGCTATCAATGTATAGATAATACCGCCATATAATTAGTATTAAGACTCGTGGTGCTTTAAAAGCCTCAGATACCTGTGGCACATGCTTCAGCCGGTGGTGACTGAGCAGGTTTCGCACCCTTAAGGTCAACTGCCAAGCGGAGAGTTCAGTACAACATGATGTGTCAATGTCACTTACAGTCTTAGCGTGGCTTTGTGGCGCCTGGACTGGTATAACTAGCAGGTAGTGATGGGACTTCTGCCAAATGTTAAAAAGTACCAGGGGTTGTGCCAACCAAGCTGCTCTACTAATATCGCAGGAAGGTTTTATGACAGTTTAGACCAGTAATAGTGTAGCAATACTATAGTGGTGGGTGGAGCGCCTCTGGTTAGGCCTGAGCTTCTCAGTGTGAATGGAATAACTGGGTGAAAAACCTTTCCCCTAAACTGCTAAATTGCGTAGGTCCGAGGCTTACACGGCGCCATCGAGTTACATATCGGCCTTTGTGCCGTGTAATCAACTCCATAATTCATTTTTATAAAAATCACTGGAAATGACAGTACTGCCAAATGGAGTGTACTGGACCCAGTGCAGTATATACTGGGTGGGTATACTGCCTATGTCTGCAATGATCTATACGCCACGAGGGTACTCCATCTTATTTGGGAATAAATTGAGGTTTCTTTTTTACCTTCTTTTTTTCGCACCTTATTGTTTAGAATGATTTCTTAATGGTATTTTACTTATATAATGCTCTGCATTGTATACTGTGCATTAGAATATCTTCTGCATTGTATACTGTGCATTAGAATATCTTCTGCATTGTATACTGTGCATTAGAATATCTTCTGCATTGTATACTGTGCATTTAGAATATCTTCTGCATTGTATACTGTGCATTTAGAATATCTTCTGCATTGTATACTGTGCATTTAGAATATCTTCTGCATTGTATACTGTGCATTAGAATATCTTCTGCATTGTATACTGTGCATTTAGAATATCTTCTGCATTGTATACTGTGCATTTAGAATATCTTCTGCAATGTATATCATTCATAGGGATGTTCGGGGGAGTTTATCCTGTTCCTTAGAATGTGCTCTGCATTGTATATTGTCTATTAGAATATCTTCTGCATTGTACACTGCCTGTCCCAAAAAAAAGTCGCCACCTGGATTGAACTAAGCAAATAGTTCTGAGCCTCCTATTGGATAATTACTGCCGGGCGATTATCTTTCAACCGGCAACAAGTTATTTAACCCCAACTGGTGCAATGAGTTGCTTCTCATTTCTTAAACAACCATGTCGAAAGACACATCTCGTGGTCGTGGAAAAGATGTCAGTCTGTTTGAGAAGGGTCAAATCATTGGCATGCATCAAGCAGAGAAAACATCTAAGGAGATTGCAGAAGTGACTAAAATTGGGTTAAGAACTGTCCAACGCATTATTAAAAACTGGAAGGATAGTGGGGACCCAACATAATCGAGGAAGAAATGTGGCGGGAAAAAAAATCCTGAATGATCGTGATCGGCGATCACGTAAAGGGGTTGTCTGAGTTATGAAAAAATATATATATAACACTGAAAATCTGATGGCCAGCAATATATAACCAAGCTAAGCAAGTTTTATGCAAAAATAATATATATATTTCCTCATTTCCCTGGTTCTTTTCTGGCCCTTTGCTTACATGCAATAAAAACAATCTCTGCCCCTCCCCCTGCTCTGCTAAGGGAGTGGATACAAGAGCTGCCCTGAGTGACATGTCTGCCTGTTGGGAGACTCTGCAGCATGTTGTATGTGTAGGACTACAAGTCCCAGCTGTATAATATAACTGCTAAAGGAGTGGATACAAGAGCTGCCCTGAGTGATATGTCTGCCTGCTGGTAGAATCAACAGCAACTTGTAAGTGTAGAACTACAAGTCCCAGCTGTACAATGACACTGCTAATACACACATGATCTTTCCCCTACCTTCTTGTGCAATGCTCTCTCTAGTATGTCAGTTCCAGTGCCCAGAATTGTCTCCTCACTGCGTGCTGCAGCTAGCCAGTCTGTGCAGCTGAAGGGGTTAAGAATCCTAGGAGAGAGAGCAGACGGCAGTGAAGGGGGGGGGGGGGTGGCCAGCACAGTGAAGTCTCGTTTACAGGCTTGTAAACAAACTTTATCAGAGCAGGGAGAGAAGCTGACATCACAGGTCATGTGACCCTCAGTGAAATCTGAGAAACCAGGCACTGCAGGTAAAGTGAGTAAATTGGAAAGCTGTTACATTTGCCCAGTTAGGAACATAGAAAGAACAAAAAAATAACTCGGATACCCCCTTTAAACATTTGGTGTAATCAAATTGAAGAAAAACAACAGTAGAACTCAGGGCTATGTTTAATAGTGAAAGTAAGAGCATTTCCACACGCACAATGCGGAGGGAACTCAAGGCCACAGCGAATGCGTGCTGTAATCAAAGATAAAGGCGGTCCAATGAAATATTGTGAACATAAGTCAGCATGAGGGCTCAAGCACGACCGTATTTTTTGTCCGCATCCGACCCGCACTTTTTCACTTCAATGGGGCTACAAAAAATGCAGACAGCCCACCATGTGCTGTCTGCATCTGTTCGTCCGTTCCGTGGCATCCGCAAAAATATAGAACATGTCCTGACGTTGCGTTCCACAAATTGCAGAAGACACACGGCTGGTATCTGTGTTTTGAAGATCTGAAATTTGCCACTAAACAAGCAACGGTGGTGTGCATGAGCCCTAAAGAAGAAGAAGGCGGCGCTGCAAGTATGAATATTCTCAGGATAATTTTGGAGAAAACTTTATTTTAGCACTGAAAAATTGTTATTTTAAAAATTAATGTTTGCACCAAAATAAAGCTTTTTCCAAACCCATCCTGGGAATCTTCATCCTTGCAGCGCCGCACACAGCCTTCTTCTTCTTCTCACTAAGGTATATTTACTTGACGCCACCACTGGAGGGGCTGCATGCAGTCGCAGCAATCAGGGATTCCACCAACATTCAAGGCTGGCTGGACCATTGTGTGCAGGCACAACGACATCTGGCGAGTAGCCCCTTGTCTACAGCGCCATACCATTCTTTCTAAGGTCCTACACACTTGCCCAGTGCTCTTCTCCCTGCTCAGGTTTCCACTAAAATCTGCCTGTGGGAGAAACAGGTTAATCAGAAGCGCATGACCAAAATGGAGACAGCCAGATCTCCAAACACAGACTGCAAAGAAAAAAACAAAGTTAGTCAGCATATCCCAGTGCACAGATATACATCACCATGGCTGAAAATACGAAAACGAACACAACAGCACTTTGCAAACACGAAAAAACAAGACACATAACAATGTCATACTCACCATAGAAAAGCTACTAGTGCTAATGCTATGCTCATTATATAGATGTGAGGTTCTTGACAAATACCATATTTTTCAGACTATAAGACGCACTTTTCCCCTCCAAAAAATGGGGGGGGGGAAAGTGCCAGTGTGTCTTATAGTCTGAATGCTAACGACCGCCTGCGGGAGGCATAGGCAAGTGAGGACAGCGCTGCACTGGCTGTACTGACCTCCCCTGGTCTCCTTTTGGGTCCCCCTCTGGTGTCCTGACCATGCACAACAGCAGGACGTAGTGCATGTAAGCGCGCACTATGACCTGGCGCTGTGTGCAGTCAGGTCACAGAACACAGTGGGACCCAGAAGAAGTGATGGAGCAGTCTGATGGGGACCGAGGGATCTGATGGGGGCTGATCTGAGGCATATGGGGGCTGGGGGGGCTGATCTGAGGCTGATAGTGTCTGATTGGGGGTCTGATCTGAGTCTAATGGGGAGTCTGATGGGGGCTGGGGGGGCTGATCTGAGGCTGATTTGGGCTAGGAGGTCTGATCTGAGACTGATTGGGGCTAGGAGGTCTGATCTGAGACTGATTGGGGTTTGATCTGAGTCTGACGGGGCTGATCTGAGGCTAATGGAGGCTGGGGGGGCTTTGATATGAGGCTGATGGAGGCTGGGGGAGATCTGATCTGAGACTAATTGAAGCTGGGGGGTCTGATGAGAGGCTGATGAAGGCTGGGGGGGTTCTGATCTGAAGGTGATGGAGGTTGAGGGGTCTGACTGAGGCTGATGGAGTTTGGGAGTCTGATTTTAGGGTCTGATCTGAGGTCTGATGAAGAATAGGGTTCTCATTTGGGGGTCTGATAAAGAATGAGGGTCTGATTTGGGGGTCTGATTTGGGGGTCTGCTCTGAGGTTTGATGGAAAATATTTTTGTTCTTATTTTCCTCCTCCAAATCCTAGGTGCGTCTTATAGTCTGAAGAAAATGGTAACTAGGGTTTATTAGAATGCAATCTGCATTGCATTTTGTTTGCCAGATATAGTTCTGCACTGTATATGTTTTGTAGACTGTGTACTGAATTGTATACTGTGCATTGCACATGGTTTATTAGAATGCGATTTATCTTGCATTTTTTGGGGGATTGAGGTGCACATTTCCTTCTGTTTTCCAGTTATACTATATAGAATTACATCAACCAGAATGTTTTAAGTAAGTAAAATCTTCTCCTGTGTCCAGTGGAATCAGATACATGTACTTTGCTCACAGGACATAGTTACTATAACCCCCTATTCGGGTCCCAGTAGTATATACGGTCCTTACTTTATGAAAGGCAAGAATAGAATGCCCCCTGGGGAACAACCATGTCTTGTATCTGGAACTTTTTGCTTTGTGCAAAGTCAGATGAACAAATCATTATTTTTTATTTAGAGATATATTCATATCACGCATGCGATAAATGCAGGACAAATGCAAATCAATCACTTATAGGTCAGAGAAAAGGTTGGTGCTGAACTCCTCCTTTATACATAAATCAGCACAGCATTTTTCGTCAGCAGCCACTAGGGAAGCCAAGTACATAGACATTTTACAGCTTCCATTGAGCTTGGTGGTAGCTCCCCCTAGTGGTGGCTTCAAGCAGACAGATTTTATAATAAGCTGTCTGAGGGGAAGCGACAAATATGTCAGTGTTTTTCAGCTAGATGTCAGGTGTAAATAGAATACGATCATCCATATTTCCACAGTTTTCCTGCAAACATCGGGTAAATTAGTTGAAGTGGAGGGCGAGTTATTACTTACAAAATGCCTTTACTTAATAAATTAAGAAATCTCACTGGTGGGGCCCATACTAAGTGTTGTCTTGGGGTCCCATGAGATCCGTGTAGGCCCCTGGCCACCTCATTCAGATGGGTCCCTACAATTACAAAGGCCTACAAAAATGCACTCAGGATCGATAGGAAACCAGCTTTATTCCATACAGCCTGATGGAAGCAGTGCACGCCAAGATGGAGGCAGCCACACATGTACTAGGCAAAAAACAACAACAATGAGAATGAGGATAAATATGTTCTATTTGCATAAATCTTAGTTTCCGCTTAGTGGTGAACCTTCAATGGAGGCAGGCCATGCAACTATTACGGGGTCCGGGCAGGGGAGAAAGGAGGCAGGCGCGAAATGTGAAAAAACTGCATTTTCATGGAGCAGCCACTAGGTGGAGCTCAGCGCAATCAGATTATTGCAGCTTCCACTTCAGTCAATGGTAACTGCATACATTCCTATGCACTGAGCTCCCCCTAGTGGTGGCTGCAGGCAGCCAGATTTATAACAAAAAGGAAGCAGGAGGCTTATCAATGTTTTTACGCCAGATGTCTGAAATATTTTGATCAGAATAAGTCAGGATAAGGCGGGTGATGCCATGGGTGACTTTTTTTTAATTCATTTTTTAAGTTAAAATTTATTCCATTTAATAAAGATAAAATAAATTCACCTGCAATCTGAGGCGTCGCATTTTGCGTTCCCTTAGATTGACTGACACACGTACTGGGGCAGGGGGCTCATACTGAGTATTGCTATGGAGCCCTATGGGATCTGTCTACGCCCCCGCTTTTGAATCTTTACATTCGATTGCTTTTGCACGGCGGTCCCAACACATCTGCCCATTTACTTCACTTTTTCGGAGGGGCTGGATGGCTCTGTCAGGATCCTGCAGGAACCCCATTATGAAAGAAAGAGTTCTGCTGCGTTCGGTGGGTCACGTGGAGCTGTAATTGCAGACTGTGTGAGTTTTGGAGCAAGGCCGGCGCTACCTGTAACCACACAAACAGATCATCATCACTGATGCCAGAAACAATCTAAATCCAGGTCTAGAAAAAGGGTAGAAAGCGGTAACTGTAGAAAGAAATGCAATAAGCCACAGTCATTATAGGGTTAAAAGGCCTTCCAGGACTTTGATTTTGATGGTCTGTCTTATATCAGAATGGTCTGACTCCTAGGAACAGCGCCATGAACTTCGCAGTGGCCGTGCTTGGTACTGAAGCTTTCTGCAACTCAGTCTCATTCCGGTGCATAGAACATAGCCATTACAAAAGTCCTGGAAAACTCGGCTTTGCATAGAAATAAAGCAACTCCCCCCGATACACATGCATGCTCGGCTTAGCCGTACATACATGTTGTCATTTTACAGGATATTGTCATGTATTAAGCGGGGCAGGTATGTGATATTACCACTTTACAAAGCGTTGGTGCGGCCCCATCTGGAATATGCAGTTCAGTTCTGGGCACCAGTACATAGAAAGGATGCCCTGGAGCTGGAGAGAGTACAGAGGAGAGCGACTAAACTGATAAGGGGCATGGAGGGTCTTGGTGAAGAGGAAAGATTAAAAGAATTACATGTATTTAGTCTTGAGAAGAGACGTCTAAGGGGGGACATGATTAACCTGTACAATTATATAAATGGGCCATTCAAAAAATACTGTGAAATACATGTTCCATGTAAAATGCCCTTAAAAGACGAGGGGGAAAGAGGAAAGAGTTCAGTCTCCGGAAGCGTCAAAGCTTCTTTACTGTAAGAACTGTGAATCTGTGGAATAGACTCCTCAGGACGTGGTCACAGCAGGAACAGGGGACGGGTTTAAAAAGGGTTTAGATGAATTCCTATAAGTACAGAAATCTGGGTCTCACTAACCTTTTTCTAAAATTCACATTCTCACCCATACTTTGTTTGAACTTGATGGATTTAAAGGGGATATTCCAGTTAGATCAGGGATGCTCAACCTGCGGACCTCCAGATGTTGTAAAACTACAACTCCCACCATGCTCTTCTGTAGGCTGATAGCTGTAGGCTGTCCGGGAATTATGGGAGTTGTAGTTTTCCAACAGCTGGAGGGCCGCAGGTTGGGCATGCCTGAGTTAGATTAAGTTATTCCCTATCTAAAAGAATACTGGAATACTCCTTTAAGTCTTTTTTTTAACCGTATTAATTATGTAACTTGGGGGACTCCATCCATTTGAAGGACTCACTGACCCACGTTCTCGTGATTCGGTGGTCGGACCCCGATACTTATTACCTATCCTGTGGAAACAAAAAGGACGAACACCCTTTGACTTTCACCACTAGTCACACGAGGGGCAAACTCCCAGCTCTTTATGTCGCCTTCACATTGGCTCTGTATGGAGGTATTATTTTGGCACTATAGTACGGTTTATTTGGTGCTGTCATTACCATCAAGATATTACAAAGCTACAGCCCCCGGCTTGCCCTGACAGCTTAGGAGTCACAGGTTGGGGGGGAAGGGCTGGTGTAATCTAATGTGATGCTTCCATCAGACTCTCGTAGACCTGTGCTGCACACGCTCAATGCAATGTTTCCATTCCATGACAGCAAACAGAGAGCGTGTTGGTAACGAGGTACACAGGCAAATGTCACCGGCCATTGCTTAGACAGCGATCTATTTGCTGTGAACCCCGGACAGTGGGCATCGCTATTTACTTTGCTGCCTGCAGCACAATATTGTCCAACTACAACTCCCAGCATCCGCGGCTCAACCTGACCTTCTGAAATCCCAGTTGTGCAGTTCTGAAGAAGGAAGTTGCGTTACTGAGGAACTATTTCACTCCCACGCTGCACGTGACACCGACCTTCGAGATGTGGGAATTTTTCACTTGCATATTTGTGACTGACGCTCCGGCCATCAGTGTTACTACTAGCGCTGCCGACATGTGCGCTTCCTCATTTCTTCATATTTGTATACTAAAGCCCGTGGGGTTAAGGGATGTCAAGTAAGCGCGGATGTCCCCACGTATCCCGGGCGGTGTCCCCAGAGACCACGGAGGGTGTTGCCTAGATTTAATGGGTTCCCTGGGCTGACGGCCTACCCTTAGGATAAGTCATCTATGGGTGATCGTGGACTAGAGATGAGTGAATCGAATCCGAATTTCCTCGTGCTTCGTGTTCGCGAATTGATTTAACCTGAAACAGTGTAAAAAAGAAAAAAATTATAACTTACCGCCTCCATTCGCTCGCGCCGGGCCGCCAGCCTCCATCTTGATTGAAGATCTCAGCCGAAATCCTGTGCGTGGTGGCGTATGATGTCATCACGCACCGCGCGAGATTTCAAGCCAGATCTTCAAGCCAGATCGTCGCGAGCAAATGGAGGAGGTAAGTTAGATTTTTTTAAAAAAGTTATGTTAATTTTACACCGTTTTTACACTCAAATGCCGCGATCATGTATGAAAGCGGCATCTGAGGGGTACAATGATGGGGGGCAGCGCTATCGCAGCGCCCTGTCATCGCACCCGCTACTTACAAAAAATGTGCTTCAAGACGAAGTAATTCCTCACGAAGCTAATTTTTGGGTAAAAATTTGGCAAATCAGCCAAATCTAACTTTAAAATAATTTGCTCATCTATAGTGGTCGGCGATCGAGCTCCATCCATCTTTGTATGGTTGATCTTGGTACTGCAACTTGGTCCCATTTAAAGGGTTGTTGAGTTTTAGGAGAAAACCGGACAACCCTCGTGATCCCCTTCTCTTAGCTAGGCTATATTCACCAGGCTGCAGCAGTAACATCATGTGACTGGTGCAGCCAATCACTGGCCTCAGCTGTGCACCTGAGGACACCAATGATTGGCTGCAACAGTCATGTGTTGTCGATGTGACATTACTAGTGTTCAGCGAATTGAAGCCAAATACATTGACTTCGACTCGAATTTCCGGAAAAATTTGATTCACCATGAGCCGAATTTCCTCGCGCTTCGTGGTAACGAATGTATTTTTTAACGAATGTATTTTTCCTGAAATGGAGGTAAAATAAAACAACTCACCACATCCATTTGCTCGCGGCCACCTTGATTGAAGATACAACGCAAAATTTTGCGCGCAGTGATGTCACCACGCCAGCGCACTGGTCGGGCATGGTAATGTCATCAGTGATGAGGTCAACACCCAGCCAGCACGATGAGGTCATGCGCAAGATTTGGTGCAATGTCTTCAATGAAGATGGCTGCAACGGCCTCTCCGCGAGCAAATGGATAAGACGAGTATGTTTTTTTTTAACCTGATTAACCCCTAAAAGGCTGAAATGATAGCATCAGATGCCACAATCAGCATAGAACGTGGCATCTGAGGGTTCAATGACGGGAAGGGGGGGGGGGGGGGCGCGATTGCTACAAAAGAATGCGCTTCATTACATAGTTGTCACGGCTGTGGCTCAGTCTCTGTGTTGGTTTCCGTGACACATTTGCCGTGCATGCTGGTTACCTGAGGCATCGTGTAGTTTATGCAGCATGTGTGTACATTTCTCCTTTAAAGTTTGTTTCCCTTCCCTGTCTGGTTCTTGTGGGGTTAACTACCTGACTGGGTGTGATCACTAGGTGCTTATATTGCCTGTGGTGGGTAGGCTGGAGTTTAGTTGTCCTCCAGCCTCTGTGGTGCTGGAGCTATGCTCCTGTCCTGGGTATTCCATCTGCCCAGTTATTGAGGGCCACCTAGTGAGACATCAATGTCCTCCCGTTGTTACCATGTCTTGTGTGATGTTCTAGGGGTTAGGTGGACACCTAGTTGAACATCAGTGAAAACTTGTTGATAGATGTTCTGGGGGTCAGGTGGACCCATGCTAGAACATGACAGTAAGTTATGTCTTCCTCTTTTCTTTGTTTCTAGGCCTGAACAAGATTCTGGTTCATTCTTCTGGTGTAGAAAAGGGTTGTCTCTAGTCCTGACACTATTACAAGGGTTATATAGGGTGAGTTAGGGCCCTAGGTTCTGGTGTATGAACTTCCCTACTATCGAGGCCTGTTCATACTTATAGTTAGTCAGGACTAGCATTAGGGTTGCTCTAGGAGTTGACCATCTCCCTTTCCCCAGTGTTTAGGCCTAGTTTCTGTTCCCGCTTCCCATCAGGGTTCGGTGTGGAGTCCCCCCCACACCACACCACACCGTGACAATAGTAATTCTTTACGAATCAAATTTCTTTTTTCGGAGAAGCAATCAAATTGAATTTGTCCGAACTTTGCTCATCACAACTGATCGAAGGGGCCAGGAGCTTGCTGGGTAACCAACACAGCGCCATCTGTGTGGCTGTTTCTGGTACTACAGCTGGCTGCCATTTAGTTACTCAGGAGAACATTGGCCCTCTGTCAGGTTGTGCAATGAAGCAGGTGTTTCTTTCAGCTAATTACTGAGGGTCCAAGTTCTGGTGTCATAGGAGTCAGGTCCATGGGGTCCAGTAACATAACGCCTATATGTGTGCATTCGAGTCTCGAGACGATTACTTTTTAATGCACTGTATATCCTGGACGGAGCATCAATGCTTGCTGGTGCGGGTTCACCCTATAGAACCTCCACCGAGTCTCAGATAATAGGGGTCACATCAATAAAATGGGGTGTGACTGCTACCTCTGCACCTCCTAAGCCTGTTCCTGCTCCAACAAACGTGAAGTGAAGAAGCCTGCAGAGGGAGGAGTATAATAAAAGAGGACCGATCCGCCTATGCATTTACCTGTAACCACACCCATTTCCCAATAAGCCCCACCCATCTCATAATTTGGAAATCAGGACAGACTCATTTAAAATAATTACTATGTTAATGTATAGTCCTTCTTCTAAGGGCTCATGCACACGGCTGTTGACCGGCCGTTCCAGTGTATTGGGGACAGCAAATGCAGGGGCAACCTCCATGCGGATTTCCGTAGATGCATCCAGACCCATTCAAATTGCACTACTTTTTTGTGGTGCGGAGCCACGGACAGAAACTCCATGGAAGCACTCGGCCTGATGTTTTCAGTATTTTCCACTCCAAATTGATCTGGAAATATCTAAAAGCAAAATGGCAAACTGAAGAAACAAAAAGAGGTGCAGGAAAGTCTGAGGTTGAGATAAACACTCTGCCTGGGAGAAGTAATGACCGCGCCGAGCAGCACTGCCAGGATTTATCACGGTCGGTGACTAAACAAAGGGGAAGCAGTTTATGAGATGCTTAGAGGGAGTCGGTGACTGCATTTTCACATCTTTTTAACAGATACCTTTTAAGCCTTATGCAAATTAGGTGAAATAAGTCCAGGGGGGGGATCCTCAGGGCTAAAGGTGCCCAGGCCCTCAATGTCTTCTCTCCACCTCCTGCAACTAGATCAGGAAGCCCCGAGATGAATTCCTGCGCAGGCGCAATGTTGGCCTTGAGTTCACTGCACATGTGCATCAAGCCCGGACTGCGCAGGCGCCAAACGAGTCCACCGTTGGACCTGCGTAGGATTTCAACAAGGGGCTTACTGATGTAGAAAGCCTAAGGAAGTGGTGAGAAGACATCAAAGGGGGGGGGGGGGGCAGGGCTCCGTGAAGATAGGTGGGTCTGGGCACCGTTAGCCCTGGGACTCTTTTCAATGAACTTGCATTTGGCTCAAAAGATGTTTTTTCTGGGGCTGTGAAAATGAACCAAAAGGTAAGAGTGTGATGTCACCTACAGGATGCAAGGATGTCTTTAATGGGTGACAATATAGACAAACTCCCTTTAATTATGCCTCTGAGCTGTGGCTTCAGACTTGGAGAAGGTCCCGTGGCTGAGTGGGGTTAGGATTAAATGGGTTATACAGGCTAAAAAAACAGGGCTGCTTTCTTAAAAAAAAAGAGCACCACACCTTCCTGTGCATGGGTAGTGTCTCGTATTTCAATGTAGCTCCATGGAAACTAATAAGATTGAGTTGCAGTACCACACGCCACCTGTGAAGAGGTGTGGCGCTGTTTCTTGGAAGAAAGGATTTATGTTTCTCTAAACTTGGACTATCTCTTTAATTATATGTCCATCTGAACAACAGTTTACATAGAGAAGTGATCTACAGAGTCAATGGAAACATGACTCTAACTTCATACTTCTGCTGGCTTCAGAGCTGAAAGCTTCCAGTATTCCCTGCTGCTTCAATATTTGCCCAGAGTTTTGGCTGCTGATTTGCATGTTTGCAAGTGTTCAGGAAAGGTGCAGTCATAGAGCTCAGAATGGGCCCCATCCGCCAAATGTTCAAGCCTTTTATTCATGTTTATGTGCATTGCTCTATTTTTCGCTCTGATTCATTTCATGATATATTAGTATCAGGAAGATCTGGTTCTCTGATGAATGATGTAATGCCACAGCATTTAGCCACCACTAGGGGGAGCTGAGTGCATAGCTTTATAGACAGCGAGTACTGAAGTGAATAGGAGCTGTGTGAATGTATTTTCAGTGGTCTGCCCCTAATGGCAGCAGAAGGTGACAGTTCTGGACACAGAGGGGAGGCTACCCAGTGGTGAGCCCCTGCCCCTGCCCACCGCAGCTACTTGCCCTGCCTATATGGTAAGGTACAGTAATGTGATGTCCCACACGTCTTTCAACAAGCATGTTTCCAGTAATAACCGGCACTACTGTGATTCCAGACCTGGAGTGTATTCCTAATTGCTGAATTTTATAAATTGGCTTCCGAGAATGAGATGTGTATTACAGTAAGTGCCTCCAAATGTTTTTTCGAGGCATTGGCAGTGCACGCCTCTTGGCAACATTGCTCCATCCCGTCTGTATGAACTCTTCCAGGAGAACAGAAGGTTTCCCCTTCTAATGGAATCCTTCCGGATGTACTGGAAGAGTTGTCAAGTATAACACAGGATGTAACTCAGGATCAGTACAGGATAAGTAATGTATGTACACAGTGACTGCACCAGCAGAATAGTGAGTGCAGCTCTGGAGTATAATACAGGATGCAACTCAGGATCAGTACAGGATAAGTAATGTATGTACACAGTGACTGCTCCAGAGGAATAGTGAGTGCAGCTCTGGAGTATAACACAGGATGTAACCCAGGATCAGTACAGGATAAGTAATGTATGTACACAGTGACTGCACCAGCAGAATAGTGAGTGCAGCTCTGGAGTATAATACAGGATGGAACTCAGGATCAGTACAGGATAAGTAATGTATGTACACAGTGACTCCACCAGCAGAATAGTGAGTGCAGCTCTGGAGTATAACACAGGATGTAACCCAGGATCAGTACAGGATAAGTAATGTATGTACACAGTGACTGCACCAGCAGAATAGTGAGTGCAGCTCTGGAGTATAATACAGGATGTAACTCAGGATCAATACAGGATAAGTAATGTATGTACACAGTGACTGCACCAGCAGAATAGTGAGTGCAGCTCTGGAGTATAATACAGGATGCAACTCAGGATCAGTACAGGATAAGTAATGTATGTACACAGTGACTGCACCAGCAGAATAGTGAGTGCAGCTCTGGAGTATAATACAGGATGTAACTCAGGATCAGTACAGGATAAGTAATGTATGTACACAGTGACTGCACTAGCAGAATAGTGAGTGCAGCTCTGGAGTATTATATAGGATGTAACTCAGGATCAGTACAGGATAAGTAATGTATGTACACAGTGACTGCACCAGCAGAATAGTGAGTGCAGCTCTGGAGTATAATACAGGATGTAACTCAGGATCAGTACAGGATAAGTAATGTAATGTATGTACACAGTGACTGCACCAGCAGAATAGTGAGTGCAGCTCTGGAGTATTATATAGGATGTAACTCAGGATCAGTACAGGATAAGTAATGTAATGTATGTACACAGTGACTGCACCAGCAGAATAGTGAGTGCAGCTCTGGAGTATAATACAGGATGTAACTCGGGATCAGTACAGGATAAGTAATGTATGTACACAGTGACTGCACCAGCAGAATAGTGAGTGCAGCTCGGGAGTATAATACAGGATGTAACTCAGGATCAGTACAGGATAAGTAGTGTATGTACACAGTGACTGCACCAGCAGAATAGTGAGTGCAGCTCTGGAGTATAATACAGGATGTAACTCAGGATCAGTACAGGATAAGTAATGTATGTACACAGTGACTGCACCAGCAGAATAGTGAGTGCAGCTCTGGAGTATAATACAGGATGTAACTCAGGATCAGTACAGGATAAGTAATGTATGTGCACAGTGACTGCACCAGCAGAATAGTGACTGCAGCTCTGGAGTATAATACAGGATGTAACTCAGGATCAGTACAGGATAAGTAATGTATATACACAGTGACTGCACCAGCAGAATAGTGAGTGCAGCTCTGGAGTATAATACAGGATGTAACTCAGGATCAGTACAGGATAAGTAATGTATGTACACAGTGACTGCACCAGCAGAATAGTGAGTGCAGCTCTGGAGTATAATACAGGATGTAACTCAGGATCAGTACAGGATAAGTAATGTATGTACACAGTGACTGCACCAGCAGAATAGTGAGTGCAGCTCTGGAGTATTATATAGGATGTAACTCAGGATCAGTACAGGATAAGTAATGTAAAGTATTTAAAAGTAACTGAAGTAATTATCAACATATCTATATGTAAACTGTAATGTTTCGCTCATAGGTGGGCATAGAGTTTAAAAAGTAAGGGGGGAAATTTCATAAGTCAATAGCACAAGTTAAGACCAGAGCCACACAAGGTGATCTTACCCACAGACCAGGGGGTAACATTACTTCTGCTGCGGTGGTGGGGGAGGCCAACGATTATTTTTGGTTGTCCTAAGTGACGGCGTTGAGCCATAGCATACTGTATACATACAGACAGGTGCGGCACGATGTCAGCACTAAGTGCAATGCTTCGGCTATCCCAGCTATTGAGCATTAGGATTATGCATGTTGCCACCGTTGGCATTGGTCCATACACCAGGCTGTTGTTCTATGACTCCACCGAGGCCTTCATTAATCCTTTAAAGGGAACCTGTCTCCATGGAATTCACTGCTAATCCTGGTACAATGCAGGGCTTGTTCAGCTAAATGAATCTTTCTGGAGAAAACGTACTTGTATTCCATATGCAAATGAGCAGTTATAAGTGCACTGAGGGCAGGTCCAAGCAACTCTGTGCACTCTTGTTGCCTCTGCCAGCAGCCAACTGTCCTTCTAGATTGACAGGTCCAGGTGTCATGACGTTTACACCGCCTGGTCCTGTCAATCAAAGTGCAGAGGGCGAGGCAGTTGCAGAGAGCGCAGAGCCTCTAGGTGTAACGGCAACACCCCCATTGCTCCTACAGGCATATATTAAAACTTCAGTGCAGGCACATATGAACATGGGACCAACACAGATGCCTTTAGCTGCAAAGCGCACATGTAACAGGTCAGCCAGTGTCATAGGTACAAAACTGCTGACAGATGCCCTTTAAGAGGAGCAAGGGTGCACACAGTGGCTCAACGGCTATGTACATTATCATTACATTGTACTCATTTTGAGCTAAAATAATTTTTTCAATTGGTCTTTATTAAAAATATGGATCCCCTTTTTTCTGTACAGAGCTGAGATGCTCTAGTAGCCGCCTAAGGATTTTCTGTCTTTTCCATCAGACCAGGAGCTGACGGACTCCTTATCTCTGCTCTCTGACCTCCTAGATACTCATTATAGCTCAATTCCTATCTTAAATAAGTGTTTATGACCTCTCAGTAGTTTAGAGATAAGGTTTATTAGATGACCGGCACAAAGTAAAAGTACCAGTCGCACAGTTAGAAAAACAGTTAACCCTTTGTGACAGAACGACTCAATATTTTTAATGAAGACCAATTGAAAATAAGATTTTTAGCCAAAAATGAATAGAATGCAATCATAAACAAAAATTGCCTCCGAAGGTGTACATAGCCTTTAACCCCTTAAGGACCGAGGACGTACCGGTACGCCCTATTTCCCGAGTCCTTAAGGACCGAGGACGTACCGGTACGTCCTGACTTAAAATCTGAATTCCGGCGCCACGGGGGTTAATCGAAACGGGATTTCGGCTGAAATCATTCAGCCGGCATCCCGTAACAACGCAGGGGGGGGGTCATTGGACCCCCCCGTATCGGCGATCGCAGAAAACCGCAGGTCAATTCAGACCTGCGGTTTTCTGCGTTTCCGGTCCATTCGGGTGTCCTGTGACCCGATGAACCGGAAAAAGACTGCGATCGGTGGCGTAATTTTACACCACCAATCGCAGTCCGAGGATTTGCAGAGGCGGAGCTGGCCCTGGTGCTGAACGCCGCTGTCCAGGGTGCTGATTGGTGCAGGGGAGAGAGGCGCGAGATTCAAACTTCCTGCGCTCCTCTCTCCCCTCCTCTTCCTGTCCAGCACCCTGACCGTGCAGCATCGTCCAGCACCAGCTCCTGTGTCCCCCTAAATCGGCATCCATCACCCTCCTGCACCCATCGCCACCCAGGTAGGTTAGGGTCAGTGAGGGAGAGGCACCTTTAGGCAGGGATAGAAGGGAAACGTTAGAAAAAAAAAAAAAAAAAAGCACATTTATTCCAAACTTTTTTTTTTCAACTTTCACACCCCAGACCCCCCCTGCCACTTGCCCCCCCCGCAACCCCCCCACCACCAGCCCCCCCCGCATCCCCCCCACCACCAGCCCCCCCCCCACCACCAGCCCCCCCCCCCACGCCCAACAGTTCGTCGCTCAAAACCCAGGCTCAGTTTTGGCTAGACCCGGTGGCTGGACGCCGGTCAGTGCAGCCGAGATGAGGACATTTTGGGGCCTCGTGCTGCATATGGGTCTAGTCCAAAAACCCAGTGTCAGGCAATACTGGAGTGGGGACGTCCTGTACCAGACCCCACTGTACAGTATGGTCATGACACGTCACCGGTTTGAGGCCATCCGGAAATGTCTGCATTATTCCGATAATGCAGCATGTCCACCCCGAGGTGATCCTGCCTATGACCGGCTGTACAAGATACGGCCGGTCATCGATCACTTTGGGGCCACATTTCAGCAGGCCTACGTACCTGGAAGGGAGGTCGCGGTTGATGAGTCTCTCGTTGCGTTCAAGGGGAGACTCAGTTTCCGCCAATACATTCCCACAAAGCGGGCGAGGTATGGCGTGAAGCTATACAAAATTTGTGAGAGTACCTCAGGGTACACTTACAAATTTCGTGTGTACGATGGGCGAGATTCCCGGATTCAACCACCAGAATGTCCCCCCACTCTGGGTGTTACCGGGAAACTCGTGTGGGACCTTATGTACCCACTGCTGGATAAGGGTTACCACTTGTACGTGGACAACTTTTATACCAGCATTCCCTTGTTCAGGTCCCTTGCCGCCAGATCCACGTTCGCTTGTGGGACCGTGCGGAAAAATCAACGCGGCCTCCCTGCCTACCCCCTCCAGGTACCTATCCCCAGGGGTGAGACCCGTGCACTTACCAGTGGAAACCTGTTGCTGGTCAGGTATAAGGACAAGAGGGATGTCCTTATGCTGTCCACAATCCACGGTAACAGCACCACCCCAGTCCCTGTGCGAGGTACCGCGGCAACGGTCCTCAAGCCCGATTGTATCGTCGACTACAATCGGTATATGGGAGGAGTTGATCTCTCTGATCAAGTCCTCACGCCATATAACGCCATGCGCAAAACCCGGGCATGGTACAAAAAAGTTGCGGTCTACATGGTGCAGGTTGCCATGTACAACTCTTTTGTACTATCCCGAAGCGCTGGCAGCACAGGGACATTCCTCCAATTCTATGAGGCAGTCCTCAAAGACCTGATCTTTTCGGACCGGGAAAGAGCAGGCCGGAGTACCTCGGGAACTGGAGGCGCCCGGATCGTCCCTGGCCAACACTTTCCAGGTGTGGTCCCCCATACTGGAAAGAAGGGACGAACCCAAAAAAAGTGCAGAGTGTGTCACAAGAGGGGGATACGGAAGGACACCACAACTCAATGTGACACGTGCCCCGATCATCCGGGCCTCTGCATTATCGATTGCTTCAGGGAGTATCACACTTCCATGGAGTACTAAATTTTTATAATCCCCAACAGTTCACTAGAGAACATAAAACACTATGGCTCTCAGACTTTGGAGACACGAAAACAATTTTTCTTTCCCCAAAAAATATTAGTTTTAGTGCAGGCATCCTCAAACTGCGGCCCTCCAGATGTTGTAAAACTATAACTCCCAGCATGCCCAGACAACCTACAGCCATCATCAGGGCATGGTGGGAATTGTAGTTTTACAACATCTGGAGGGCCGCAGTTTTAGGATGCCTGCTTAGTGTCTCCAAAGTCTGAGAGCCATACATATTGGGCATCGTCGCGTGCGTAAAAGTCGTCGCTATAAAAATAACTTTTTACCAAACGCCTCGGATGAACGGTGTTAAAAATATAAAATAAAAACGGTGCCAAAACACCTATTTTTGGGCAAAATTTAAATTTAAATCCATTTTGCCGGTAATAAAGCAAGGGTTAACAGCCAAACAAAACTAAACATTTATTGCCCCAATTCTGTAGTTTGCAGAAACACCCCATATGTGGTCGTAAATGGCTATATAGCCGCACGGCAGGGCATAGAACGAAGGGAACTCCATACGGTTTCTGGAAGGCAGATTTTGATGGACAGTTTTTTTTTTTTACACCATGTCCCATTAGAAGCCCCCCCTGATGTAGCCTAGACTAGAAACTCCAAAAAAGTGACCCCATCTAAGAAACTACACCCCTCAAGGTATTCAAAAATTACTTTACAAACTATGTTAACCCTTTAGGTGTTCCACAAAACTAAATAGCGAATGTAGAAACAATTTTAGAATTAAATTTTTTTGTTACATTGCCTCAAAAAAGAGTAATATAGAGCAACCAAAAATCTAATTTACCCCAAAAATTGTCCCAAAACAACAACCACCTTATCCCGTAGTTTCCTAGATGGGGTCACTTTTATGGAGTTTCTACTCTAGGGGTGCATCAGGGGGCTTGAAAGGGTACATGGTGTAAATAAACCAGTCCAGCAAAATCTGCCTTCCAAAAACCGTATGGCGTTCCCCTTCTTCTATGTCCTGCCGTTTAGCCAAACAGTAGTTTACGACCACATTTGGGGTGTTTTTGCAAACTACAGAATCAGGGCAACCCATTTTGAGTGTTGTTTGGCAGTTAACCCTTGTTTTACTCCTGGAAAAAATTGATTATATTGGAAAATTTTCCAAAAAATAGAAATTTCAAAATTGTTTCTCCATCTGCCATTAACTCTTGTGGAACACCTAAAGGGTTAACAAAGTTTGTAAACCCAGTTTTGAATACCTTGAGGGGTGTACTTTCTTAGATGGAGTCACTTTTTTGAAATTTCTATTCTAGGGGTGCAACAGGGGGCTTCAAATGGGACATGGTATAAACAAAACCAGTCCTGCAAAATCTGCCTTCCAAAACCCATATGGTGTTCCCCTCCTTCTATGTGCTACCGTTCGGCCAAACAGTAGTTTACGACCACATATGGGGTGTTTTTGCAAACTACAGAATCAGGGCAACCCATTTTGAGTGTTGTTTGGCAGTTAACCCTTGTTTTACTCCTGGAAAAAATTGATTATATTGGAAAATTTTCCAAAAAATAGAAATTTCAAAATTGTTTCTCCATCTGCCATTAACTCTTGTGGAACACCTAAAGGGTTAACAAAGTTTGTAAACCCAGTTTTGAATACCTTGAGGGGTGTACTTTCTTAGATGGAGTCACTTTTTTGAAATTTCTATTCTAGGGGTGCAACAGGGGGCTTCAAATGGGACATGGTATAAACAAAACCAGTCCTGCAAAATCTGCCTTCCAAAACCCATATGGTATTCCCCTCCTTCTATGTGCTACCGTTCGGCCAAACAGTAGTTTACGACCACATATGGGGTGTTTTTGCAAACTACAGAATCAGGGCAACCCATTTTGAGTGTTGTTTGGCAGTTAACCCTTGTTTTACTCCTGGAAAAAATTGATTATATTGGAAAATTTTCCAGAAAATAGAAATTTCAAAATTGTTTCTCCATCTGCCATTAACTCTTGTGGAACACCTAAAGGGTTAACAAAGTTTGTAAACCCAGTTTTGAATACCTTGAGGGGTGTACTTTCTTAGATGGAGTCACTTTTTTGAAATTTCTATTCTAGGGGTGCAACAGGGGGCTTCAAATGGGACATGGTATAAACAAAACCAGTCCTGCAAAATCTGCCTTCCAAAACCCATATGGTGTTCCCCTCCTTCTATGTGCTACCGTTCGGCCAAACAGTAGTTTACGACCACATATGGGGTGTTTTTGCAAACTACAGAATCAGGGCAACCCATTTTGAGTGTTGTTTGGCAGTTAACCCTTGTTTTACTCCTGGAAAAAATTGATTATATTGGAAAATTTTCCAAAAAATAGAAATTTCAAAATTGTTTCTCCATCTGCCATTAACTCTTGTGGAACACCTAAAGGGTTAACAAAGTTTGTAAACCCAGTTTTGAATACCTTGAGGGGTGTACTTTCTTAGATGGAGTCACTTTTTTGAAATTTCTATTCTAGGGGTGCAACAGGGGGCTTCAAATGGGACATGGTATAAACAAAACCAGTCCTGCAAAATCTGCCTTCCAAAACCCATATGGTGTTCCCCTCCTTCTATGTGCTACCGTTCGGCCAAACAGTAGTTTACGACCACATATGGGGTGTTTCTGCAAACTACAGAATCAGGGCAACCCATTTTGAGTGTTGTTTGGCAGTTAACCCTTGTTTTACTCCTGGAAAAAAATTTATTATATTGGAAAATTTTCCAAAAAATAGAAATTTCAAAATTGTTTCTCCATCTGCCATCAACTCTTGTGGAAGACCTAAAGGGTTAATAAAGTTTGAAAAAACAGTTTTGAATACCTTGAGGGGTGTAGTTTCTAGAATGGGGTCATTTTTGGGAGGTTTCTATTATCTAAGCCTCACAATATGACTGCAAACCTGAACTGGTCCATAAAAAGTGGGATTTTGAAGATTTCTCAAAAATTTCAAAATTTGCTTCTAAACTTCTAAGCCTTGTAACATCCCCAAAAAATAAAATATCATTCCCAAAATGCTACAAACATGAAGTAGACATATGGGGAATGTAAAGTCATCACAATTTTTGGGGGTATTACTATGTATTACAGAAGTAGAGAAACTGAAACTTTGAAATTTGCTAATTTTTCAAAATTTTTGGTAAAAAATGTATTTTTTTATGCAAAAAAATTAACTTTTTTGACCCAATTTTAGCAGTGTCATGAAGTACAATATGTGACGAAAAAACAATCTCAGAACGGCCTGGGTAAGTCGAAGCGTTTTAAAGTTATGAGCACTTAAAGTGACACTGGTCAGATTTGCAAAAAATGGCCTGGTCCTTAAGGTGAAAATGAGCCTGGTCCTTAAGGGGTTAAGACCACCCTTGTTGCATCTAACTGCTCATTTGCATATGTATTACAAGTACTTTTTCTCCAGAATAAAGCAACAGATCGCTGAGTGAAAGGTATCATTACATTTAGGTGAGCTAGCCCTACAAGGCAGCGTATCTGATGTAACAGTGAATTTCACGGTTCCAGACTCCATTTAGGCTACCTGCACAGGTTGCGGATTCCGCGCATATTTTTTTCCGACAGGATTCTCGTGTGGAAAAATCGCAGTGTAGTACAGTACCAGCAAAGTGTATTCGATTTTACAGGACCTGAACCTGCGATCCTGCCCCTTGCATTGCAATACACAGGTATTATCAAACTACAGTATTAGGCCCTGCCTTAGGCAAGTACTCATCTAAGGCCACTTTCACACTTGCGTTGTTAATTCCGGTATTGAGATCCGGCAGAGGTTCTCAATACCGGAATTAAACGGATCCGTTTTGAGTTTGCACATCAGGATGCATCTGTTCTGTTAGGATGCGGTTGTGTGACATCAAAACGGGAAAAAAAAAAAAGGATCAGTCACTAAATACATTTTTTAGGCTCCTAAAAAAACGGATCAGTCAAAACATTGTTTTCAGTGACGGATCCGTTTTTTTCCGGTTTTATAAACGGACACAAAACCGCAGCTAGCAGCGGTTTTGCGTTCAGTTACAAAACGGAATGCTGCTGGAACGGAAGACATCCAGATGCATCCTGAGCGGATCTCTTCCCATTGAGAATGCATGAGGACTAAACGGAAAATGTTTTATTCCGGTATTGAGATGCTCTGCCGGATCTCAATACCGGAAAACAATAATAATGCCAGTGTGAAAGTAGCCTTAGGCTGCTTTCACATTAGCGACAGCCTTCACCCACTGTAACAGCCTGCTGGATCCGTGCTGACGCTAGTGCAGACGTGCCGCCGGAAGTCTGCTCCGGCGCCATTTACTATAATGGGGGCGGGCCGTCCGCAGCACGGCAAACATACCGAGAGGCGGCCGGACAAAAACTACAACATGCTGCGTTTTTGTCCGGCCGCCTCTTGGCTTGTCATTATAATGAATGGGGCCGGAGCGGACTTCCCGCGGCACGGTGGTCTAGCGTTAGCACAGATCCGGCAGGCTGTAACCCTTCCGGAACAGCTTGCCGGACCCTGCTACCGCAAGTGTGAATATAGCCTAATGCTTTTTATTTACTGTGCAACCCCAAAGGGCGGAGGGTGGGTTGTCAGGTGATTCGGCCCCGTCACGTGACCGGCCCCTCAGCGATTGCGCCTTTGGCTTGCTGATGCGGTTCAATCCTGAATCCCACCCGGGTGCAGACGATTTAATACTAGTAGCTGCTTTCTATGACTTTCAATCACTATAATAATGAAACAGGTGTTATTTTGGTCAGGGGAGGTAATTACAAGACAGCGATTCACACCAGACATCCCAAGAATATTGCTGAACTGAAACAGTTCTGTAAAGAGGAATGGTCAAGAATTACTCCTGACCGTTGTGCACGTCTGATCTGCAACTACAGGAAACGTTTGGGTGAAGTTATTGCTGCCAAAGGAGGTTCAACCAGTTATTAAATCCAAGGGTTCACATACTTTTTATTGCAACGGTGTATCTGGTAGGTGTGCTCCACCTTTCTCTACCCCCTGAGAAAGCAACGCAAAACACGTGTTGGGGTTGGTTTGAGGCGCCATTTTGGGTCTGTATTATTTTATGGATGTGGTTTTGTATATTAATTTGGATGGTTTTATTTTGCCTTCATTATTGTGTCTTCTGTGACCACTTTTTGGCGTCTCATCTGTGGTATAAATGTGCAGTGTCCCACTCGGTGATGGTCGTGGGGCTCTGTATAATTTTGCCTATTTGTAGTATGCATATTAATATATTTCTGTGTGAACTGTAATTCCTTATAACAGGCTGTTTTATTTGAGCATGTTATTACAACCATTCACCCCTAGCGGGGCCGGCTCCACGTTCATGTGGGTCCTTGGGCGATAAATCCCAGTGGGCCCCCTTGTGGCATTTTTTGACATTTACATGTCCCCCTGTGGCTCACACATTGTATAATGACCCCCCAGTGGCCCCCATACAGTATAATGACCACTAGTGGCCCTCCACACAATATAATGACCCCCCCGTGGCCCCCCACACAGTTTCCATTCAGAATATTGACTCTAAGTCGCCCCCCCTTTCAGAATAATGACCCCCAGTGGCCCCCACGCTGGGGGTTATACTGTATGGAGGGGGCGCTGGGGTCATTATACTGTGTAAGAGGCCCTCACTAGCTAGAACTGACTGGGCCCCACAGCAAATGTTTGTACGACCCCCCCCCCCCCCCCCCCCCCTAGTGGGTTCACATCACAGTATAATATACTAGAATCTATATACTACAAAGATATTATCCCTACCCTGGAATAATAATATAATAATACAATTAGGGGGTCATTCATTAAATAGAAATACGTCTATGTTAGGCGTATTTCTGACGCAGATTGTGGCGCAAAGGTCCTTAGCACCACAATCTGCAAATTTCCCCCACTCATGCCAGGTCTAAAAAAGGTGGCGTGGGCAGGGAAAGGGATACAGTTATTGGATAACACCGCCATACAGTGACTGGATAACACTGCTATGCATTGACTGGATGAAAGGGTATAATGGGGCACAGTACATAGAATGACGAGGGGCACTGTACAGGGTATGGTAAGAGGACACAATGCAGGGTATAAGGGGGCACAATACGGGGTGGGGGGCACAGTCACGTGACCCTGTGACGTTAGAAGGTCCTTATGGTGCATGCGGTTTGGACATCACCATAATGAGAGGCATAGTAGTGAGACAGGGGCCCGGGGCCCTGGATGGACAGGAGCGGTGCACACAGCAAGTAGGTGGAAGGGGCTATGAGGGGGATTCAAGAAGTAGTGGCAGGAGGTCTGTGCAGGGCAGCAACAGGAGATAGGAGGGTGGAACAGGAGCTCTGGATACATGAGGGAGGAAAGGAGACAGCAGGGGCCCCATGAGGATGAGAGGGGGGACAGGTGTCATGGAGGCAAACTGCTTAATGAGGCAGTAAAACAACTAAATAGCATGAAGTTGCTGCTCTACTACAGCATCCAGCAGCAGCTCGAAGAGTTCCCTGCCCCCCCCCCCTCCTGTCCCACAGAGAATAGACAGTCACAGTGCAGACTCGCTCACAGACTGTCTTTACACTGCTGCTCCAGCCCTGCGGTCTCTCTCCTCCTCAGGCAGCAGGTCCTGTGTAGAGGGGGCTGTCTGAAGCTTCTCAGGCAGGACGTCCTGCTCTGCTGAACGGAGTAAAGAGGTGGCGTGTCTGAAGCTCCGCAGCACAGGAGCTTGTAAGGGGGACAGCAGCAGCGGGCCTCTCGATGCTGTTGATGCTCCTTGCTCTGACACTGCGGCCCTGCTACTGCTCCCGGGCCCCTTCTGCCCTCAAGGCCCGAAGCAGTGGCTTCCACAATAGCTACACCCCTGGAGCTGCGGTTAGTGAATGAAATGACCGCAGCTCCCTGCGCTACAGCAATAAGTGCTTCCATCTGTATTGATGGAGGCGCTCAAAGCAGCACAGTGGGCCCCCCTAGGAGCAGTGGGCCCCGGCACTTGCCTGGGTATGCCGGGTGCTGACGCCGGCCCTGACCCCTAGGTAGTGCTGGCACCACACACATATATATATATATCTCTTAGGGTGTGTCAAGTCAGAGGTAGAAGGAAGGAAGTTAGCTGAGGAGTGAGGTAGTGATGTGTGAGGAGCAGGAGAAGCAAAGTCCAATCTGTAGCTGCCATCTTAGCCCCTTGGCCCTGGCCAAGCTGAGGGAGTAGGGAGAACATCCTTACAGCGGCCCAGCACAGACCAGAGTAAACTGTGGATATAGAGAAAGTCTAGTGGAGATAGAAGCAGCATTAGCTTTTGGACTCCACATCACCAGTGACCAGGAGAAGCCTAAAAGCACTTAAATACAGCGCAAGGTTGTCCATTACCACATACCTCTAAGGATATTGTGGACCAGTGTTTCTGAAAGCAACCAGTGCAAACAATGTAGCAGAGGACTCATGCCTGCCGTTAGGGAGACCGCCCTGTGGGTTGCCAAACACAAGTCAGAGTCATTATTATATCCAGTATCTGGCAGCTAGAGTGTGGACACAGTGAGGACGGTTAGAAAGGAGCGCTCTCACACCAGCCAAGGGAAAATCTCACTGCACCTATTGTCAAGCCTGGTATTAGTATTGTAGCTAAGCCAATCGTATCTGCATCACGTGGGTCGTCACCCTCGACATGGAAATGTACTGCACTAAATACCTCAAGGCAATTGATCAAGTAAAAAGTTCTGTTGTTTAGAACCATTGACTCCTCATCCTTTCTACAACCTTCCTTTGCACCTAACAGTGCTGGCGTCACAAACACCAGGGACCCTGCCTTCACGGCACCCTAAACCATTCGACCAAAGGCACCTCAACCACCATCTGATGGGAGTCCCTGGACAACAGAGTGTGCCCCGAAGGAACTGGTGCTGTCCGTCCATTCACTGCACACCGACCCAGGGAGCTCTACAGAACAGTGAGCAAACTACTACTACCCCCATCGGCCCAACACACACATATTGCCTCTGCGGCCCGGTCGTTGCAAATGTCAATACCTTGTATTTGTATTTTAATCCTTCAGTATATTAAAGTGTTTCACTACGATGACTTCTCACTGTAAATGTCCTGTATTCATTTCATACCCTAATCATCTATTCCAGGAAGAGTATTTCCTGTTCTCATTGTTGACTCTTGTTAAATAATGAAGAGTAATTGATATGAGAAAGGAAATGACAATAACAAAAGAATACTACATGCTTTATACAATTACCCATATATCCCTATGTACAAGAATATAACTACTATAATACTGCTCCTATGTACAAGAATATAACTACTATAATACTGCTCCTATGTACAAGAATATAACTACTATAATACTGCCTCCTATGTACAAGAATATAACTACTATAATACTGCTCCTATGTACAAGAATATAACTACTATAATACTGCTCCTATGTACAAGAATATAACTACTATAATACTGCTCCTATGTACAAGAATATAACTACTATAATACTGCCTCCTATGTACAAGAATATAACTACTATAATACTGCTCTTATATACAAGAATATAACTACTATAATACTGCTCCTATGTACAAGGATATAACTACTATAATACTGCTCCTATGTACAAGAATATAACTACTATAATACTGCTCCTATGTACAAGAATATAACTACTATAATACTGCTCCTATGTACAAGAATATAACTACTATAATACTGCCTCCTATGTACAAGAATATAACTACTATAATACTGCTCTTATATACAAGAATATAACTACTATAATACTGCTCCTATGTACAAGAATATAACTACTATAATACTGCTCCTATGTACAAGAATATAACTACTATAATACTGCCTCCTATGTACAAGAATATAACTACTATAATACTGCTCTTATATACAAGAATATAACTACTATAATACTGCTCCTGTGTATAAGAATATAACTACTATAATACTGCTCCTATGTACAAGAATATAACTACTATAATACTGCCTTCTATGTACAAGAATATAACTACTATAATACTGCCTCCTATGTACAAGAATATAACTACTATAATACTGCTCCTATGTACAATAATATAACTACTATAATACTGCTCCTATATACAAGAATATAACTACTATCGGAACCTGAAAAAGCGTTTATCCTCACACACTCGCACGGATTCAACCGCTGCATTACGATTCAAGCTACCGTATTTTTCGCCGTATAAGACGCACCGGCCTATAAGACGCACCTAGGTTTTTGAGGAGGAAAATAAGAAAAAAAATATTTTGAACCAAAAGGTGCACTTTTGGTGGGTTTTGAACTAATTGTGGTCTGTGGGTGATGCACTGTTATGGGGGATCTGTGGGTGACACTTATTGGCTGATCTGTGGGTGACACTTATGGGGGATCTGTGGGTGACACTTATGGGGGATCTGTGGGTGACACTTATGGGGGATCTGTGGGTGACACTTATGGGGGATCTGTGGGTGACACTTATGGGGGATCTGTGGGTGACACTTATGGGGGATCTGTGGGTGACACTTATGGGGGATCCTCTCTGGATGGCACTGTTATGAGGATGAGGATCTGTGAATGACAGTTATGGGGGGGATCTGTGGATGACACATATATAGCATCTTATGCTATGTGTCATCCACAGATCCCCTCCATAAGTGTCCCTGTAGTGAGTGACCCTCAATACAGGGGGTGGGGGTCGCATCTGCTTTAATAATGACAGCGGGGCCCGTGCAGTGACTATTCTACTACACGGGCCCCGCTCACTGTATAATCATATCTCTCTAATAGTTAATTGTTGTATGCATGTAATCGCATAATGAGCGCTAATGAGCGCTGTGTATTACCGTACTTAAAACTAGCAGCGCTCGCCGTTCGGAGCAGAGAGGAGGCAGGAGGCAGGCCGGGAGGACGGGCGCTTGCAACGTGAGTCATACGTCACGCGCCTGCGCCGCCTGCTTCATTCATAAGTGGGCGGTGCAGGCGCGTGACGTATGACTCACGCTGCTAGTGCCCGTCCTCCCGGCCTGCCTCCTGCCTCCTCTCTGCTCCGAACGGCGAGCGCTGCTAGTTTTAAGTACGGTAATACACAGCGCTCATTAGCGCTCATTATGCGATTACATGCATACAACAATTAACTATTAGAGAGATATGATTATACAGTAAGCGGGGCCCGTGTAGTAGAATAGTCACTGCACGGGCCCCGCTGTCATTATTAATGCAGATGCCGCCCCCAGCCCCTCCTCCCTCACAGCTGATGCACCCGCCGCACGGCATCGCGGCGGGTGTATCATTGAAAACTGGGCAAAATCAGCTACATTCGCCGTATAAGACGCACTGCTATTTTCCCCCCACTTTTGGGGGGAAAAAAGTGCGTCTTATACGGCGAAAAATACGGTAACTCTTATAAATTACTTACAAGATGGTACAAAACGCCAGAATTCCTTCACAAGCTTAATCCCGCCATCCCGGACAATTGCTGGAGGTGTGGAGGAGGTCCCGGTTCTTTATCTCACATCTGGTGGAGTTGCGAGAAAATCAAGCCTTTCTGGGTAGAAGTGGTGGCAGCTATTAATAAGATATGCAATACTCAGGTTAAGTTAGATGCAAAGCTTCTGTTACTTTGGTGCCCTAATAGCACGCTTACCCCTTCAAAGTCAAACCTACCAACCATGCTTATAACAGCGGCCCGATTACTGGTCCCTCTCCTCTGGAAGAATGACGCGGCTCCCTCGCATGTGATGTGGACCGAGAAAATTGATCAAATATACCGGTTTGAAGAGCTGGCCCACTGGGAAATTCACTCTAGAGCGAAATTTGTCAAAATATGGTCCCCCTGGAAGCAATATCGCAAGTTCTAGGCTTCGTCATGACAAACTGTAAGCTATATGATTGACATCTACCTGACCCTATCCCCCCCCTCCCCCTGTCCCATCTTCCCCTTGTCTTGTCGACCCCCCCCCTCCCCCCACCAGATATCTGTTTGCACAGGTTATTAATGTTCGGAGTTATGTATGCCACCATTGAGAAGTATTGTGTATGCTCATTAAGCTTATACCCAGCTGCGTCTGGTACACAAGATGTATGTTCTTTTACATAACTTTGTGCCTTTCTCAAATAAAAAGAAATTTGACAAAGAATATAACTACTATAATACTGCTCCTATGTACAAGAATCTAACTACTATAATACTGCTCCTATGTACAAGAATCTAACTACTATAATACTGCTCCTATGTACAAGAATCTAACTACTATAATACTGCCTCCTATGTACAAGAATATAACTACTATAATACTGCCTCCTATGTACAAGAATATAACTACTATAATACTGCTCCTATGTACAAGAATATAACTACTATAATACTGCTCCTATGTACAAGAATATAACTACTATAATACTGCTCCTATGTACAAGAATATAACTACTATAATACTGCCTCCTATGTACAAGAATATAACTACTATAATACTGCTCCTATGTACAAGAATATAACTACTATAATACTGCCCCTATGTACAAGAATATAACTACTATAATACTGCTCCTATGTACAAGAATATAACTACTATAATACTGCTCCTATGTACAAGAATATAACTACTATAATACTGCTCCTATGTACAAGAATATAGCTACTATAATACTGCTCCTATGTACAAGAATATAACTACTATAATACTGCTCCTATGTACAAGAATATAACTACTATAATACTGCCTCCTATGTACAAGAATATAACTACTATAATACTGCTCCTATGTACAAGAATATAACTACTATAATACTGCTCCTATGTACAAGAATATAACTACTATAATACTGCCTCCTATGTACGAGAATATGACTGCTATAATACCGCTCCTATGTACAAGAATATGACTGCTATAGCTATAATATAATATGAGGGGCAGTACGATGTTATGGGATGAGGCAGATGTAGGGTGTGCCGGATTTATTTTTGACATTTGTTTTGCATCGTCTCCAGAGTCACAACATTTGGTCGGGGATTTCTGGTTAACTGGAATTCATGAAGTCCATTAGTTTCTTACTATGAGCTGGCTCTTCCTGCAGTGGTCACTTCTTGCAGGGAAGAGGGGGGCATTTTATTAACTATTTAAGGCTTTCTAGCTTTTGTGAAACTACAACTTCTTGCATGGTACGATAGCCTGTTGCCATCAGTCTATGCTGGGAGTTGTAGTTTCACAACAGCCGGAGATTATTGGTAGCAGCTGTACATCTATAGCTTGGATCATGTAATATGTCAGGGCCAAAAAACATACTGTATCATGTGGAAAAAGTTCTGTATTGGCTCCCTTCCAGCCAATATCAGCCTCCCCACACCCCCACCAATATGTCTTCAGTGAAGAGGAGTTTATCTGGAGTGGCATAGGGCCCCGGGTGAGAGGGGGTCCAGTACTGAACTCCTTCTCCTGCCTCCTGACATACCTGCACTACATTTTTTTTGCATTCGTCACTAGATGGCGCTCACTGAAAATTTTACAGCTACTTGGGTTCAATTGTAGCTGTATAAATTCCTCTGGACTGAGCTCCCCCTAGTGGTGGCTGCGGGCAGACAATTTTATCATGGGAAACAGAGGGTTTAGAGTTATATGGGTAGATGTATCAGTGCATTTATGCCAGTTGCCCGGATAGAACACATTCCACTTTTTCTCACAGCTGGGTAAAATGGGTGAGATGGAGTGTAAGTTTTTAGTTTTTTTAATTAAAAATTCCTTCAGTTAATAAAAAATTTCACTGAGATCTCACTTACTAAATTTTATTATGGGTTCCTATGATTTCTGTGCACGCCCCCGTTTGTGGGTGAACCCCCTCAATACCCAAAGTCAGGACAGTATATCAGTGTATATATAGTGTATGAGCCCCACAATCCACTTAAACACCACAGCTGATGGCATTGCCCTGTACTGATATGGCGTCATGTAGTGGTGGGCATCATATGGCACTATTACTTATGCATCATACGACAGTATTACGGTATGTTCTCACTTTACTGTTCGGTGTTCACTGTGTGGCACAGTTATGTAAACGCTGTATGGCAGTTTTAGGTGGATACTTTATTGCACTATTCCAGTATTCAGGTGTTATATGGAAGCATTCTGTGGCTGCTTTATGGCACTATTATATATGGATCCTGTGGCAGTATTATGTGGCTACTGTATGGCACCATTTTGTAAACACCGTATGGCAGTACCATGAGGGCGCTCAGTATGTGGCGGTATTATTACAGTTCATCCTCCCAGTCACTGCACTGCTGATGGGGTGAGACCTTCTAGTGATGTGCACAGGAGAGGAGACATCGCTGCGACCATGGACCAGTGTCCGTCAGTGTGAGAGGGTTCTGTTCTAATAGAAAAGCTGAAAGTCAGATCGTCACCTAATGTCACGTTTTCTTATTATTCAGATCGCTGCTCGTGAAAACCAAGTTTCCTGCAATAACTTCCAGTATCTAGAAGAAGAACTGAACAAATGCTGCGCGCGCTGCCCCCCAGGTGAGAGGTCGTACAACTTACCGGTCGTCTGGAGGATCTTATATCATTATTTCCATAATATCTATCTATCTATTATATATCTATCTATCTCATATCTATCTATCTATCTATTTATCTATTATCTATCTATCTCATATCTATTATCTATCTACAGTATCTATCTATCTATCTATCTATCTATCTATTTCATGTCTATCTATCTATTTATCCATTATCTATCTATCTATATATTTATTATCTATCTAATTAGCATCTATCTCCTTAATAACTATCTAGCTAAATATCTATCCGTCTCTATATCTATCTAATCTATAATCTATCTAATAACTAAAATCTATTTAATATGTATCTTAATTCTGTCTAATTATCTATCTAAGTAATAGCTACCCATCTATCTAATATCTATCTTATAACTATCAAAGTATCTATCATCTAATTATCTATCTATCTATCTATCTATCTATCTATCTCTCTCTCTCTATCTCTATATCTATCTATCTATCTATCTATCTATCTCTCTCTATCTCTATATCTATCTATCTTTCTATTTATCCAAAAATAGATGGGAGCCCTCTCCAGTAAGTGTCAAGAAGTGCATGGATAACTTACACTTCACCTGCCAGAGTCTACAAGATCTGTGGGGGGTGGGGGGGTGGGGGGGGGGGGTGGGGGGGCATTTTGGACATAAGATGATTGATACTTTGTTTAATTAAAGATAAGTAAAAGTTGTACAGTGACTTGAATGGGGCTGAGCAGCAATACCAGGCACAGCCCTTAATCCAAGGCGGTGCTATGATCTAATCTCGGACATCCCCTTTAAGAACACATGACCGGTCTAAGGCTACTTTAACACTCGCGTTTTGTGCGGATCCGTCATGGACGGATCCGTTCAGATAGTACAACCGTCTGCATCCATTCAGATAGTACAACCGTCTGCATCCGTTTATATTATCTGTAAGATAGCCAAGATGGATCCGTCATGAACTCTATTGAAAGTCAGTGGAGGACGCATCCGTTTTCTATTGTGCCAGATTGTGTCAGTAAAAACGGATCCGTCCCCATTGACTTACATTGTGTGTCATTACGGATCCGGCTCAGTTTCATCAGACGGACACCAAAACGCTGCAGGCAGCCTCCAGAGCGGAATGGAGACTGAACTGATGCGTTCTGAGCGGATCCTTTTTAATTCAAAATGCAAACTGATCCGTTTGGACCGCTTGTAAGAGCCCTGAACGGATCTCACAAACGGAAAGCCAAAATGCGAGCGTAAAAGCAGCCTAAGAACAGGTGTCCTGCCCAGTGCAGGCTCCCAAGGGCGTGCATACTTTCGAGGCGGAGCACGTGAGTGCTATGGTGTCTGCTGTGCATGTCGCCGCCGCGTTAATAATTGACGGATCAAGGAAGTCTTCTAACTTTAGCTTCGGAGGAAGAATCCGTTTAAAGGGGGATGAGGGCAAAAAAATACTGAAAAAAAATCAACCCCTGCGGCTACAACCCCTGCACCTCACGTCTGTAGGACTGGACGGTGGTGAAGGGGGAGGAGGGGGTTACCCTTCCCTTACTGCAGAATCTCTATAAAACGTGGGCAATCCCCTTATGGCAAGTAACAGAAAACCCTGGCGGAGAAACCGTCCGAGCCGGAGAATTCATACTTCCTTATCTGAAAGAGGAAATCTTCACTTCTACATAGTGGGGGAGGGGGTTGTTGGCTGCTGAGGGTTCCAGAGAAAGAGGCAGTGAGCAGTGGATTGCTGAGTCTGGCACTGCGCAATGGTAGAGGTCCCACCTCCAGTGCTGCGCTGCTAGATTACACAGTTAACCCCTTGATGCCCCGCGTCAGAACTGGACGGTGCCCAGTGTTGAACATTTGCCATTTAACCCCGTGATGCTACCACGATCCATAGTTGTTCTGCAGTGGAGAGAAGTTCGCTTCCCCCCCCCCTGATGTTCTTCTTCAGATTGATTTTAAGGGACCGCCATGGGCCTAACAAGTGCCCCCCACAGCTGTCCTAAGGGAAATCTCTATTAGGACATTCCTGAGCTATAACCGAATGGCTGAGAGTGAATTTTAAATACACATCCAGTACTGGAATACATAGCTTTTTCAATGCAACAGGATATAAATAATCTATTGTAGGTTAAAAATAAATTGGGGCAAAAAAATTTAATAAAAAGTTTAATAAAATAATCTTGGAAAACAGGCAGAACCAACAACTATTTATAAAGAAAAAGTTTTTATTAAACAAAAGCAATAAAGCATACAAAAAGCATATAATGTTTATTCTTTTAAGGCACAATAAATGTAAAATATCACTTAAAATGTTCTGATTAATGAAAAAAACAAAAAACAGGATGTTATGTTGAAATATTTTTTTTTTACATATTCTGCTAAAAAATAATTGAATAAAAAACTGCATTTTACGTACCAAAACAGTATAAAAAAAAGCATATCTGAAAAAGAAAAAAAGGAACAGAACAGCACGGGCAATGTAAAATAAAAAAAGTTTTAACATATTGAGGCAAAAACTGAAAAATCTACTGAATCCTCAAAGCCATAATAAGCCATGTTATTAAGGAGTTAATAATGTTCATTTAGTTTTTAACAATCTCCTGTGTGTAAACAATGGAGGGGCCGCAGCTGTTGAGGGTGTGATGGCTGCCGTTACCAGTCTGCTGCCGGCAATGACCAGACAAGAGGAACGTTGTAAAAATCTGAGCTTCAGACATGAGAGAGCATAGGTTTTTTCTCATAAACAGTGCCACTTGTGGCTGTCTTTGGTATTGCAGCTCAGCCACATTTATGTAAATAGAACCAAGACTGTAAAAAGGATGGTCTGGCTTTAGGACTCGGTCATCAGGGAATCAGTTGCGTGAAAGAGACAAGTCAATCCAGCAAGTACTATGTAAAATTCACGATTTACCAGACACAGTACTGGACGTTTTGTGGCACCTATGTGGTGTGAATGGGTCTGAGCTGTAGTACCTGGCACAGCCACAACTGTGTAAGCAGCACTGAGATTGGATTAATATTGAAGGACCCAGTGAATCACTGCTAAAGGGTTAATATTGCAATTAACTGTTAAAGAGGTAATACTAAGGTTCATCATATATTTACTGAGATGATGTTTGTGCACAGTGAATCCCAGGAGGCGATATAAAGTAAGGAGATAGTTTGATGAGCTGGGCCCACTCCCCTGGTTAGGAGGTTTCGGTGATCAGGCCTAAAGGAAGGACCTGGATGTGTGAGCTGCTCATAACTAGGCCTAGTCCACGGAACCATCATCCCTGAGACTGAAAAGCTGCCAGAGAAGCAAATGAACAGAGAGACTACACATAAAAGAAAGAGAACAGAAATTTGCGGATACTATAACAGATAATGGAAGATAGTGCTGTGCTGTGTTACCATAGTATAACAGATAATAAAAGGGAGCGCTGTGCTGTGTTACCATAGTATAACAGATAATGGAAGGGAGCGCTGTGCTGTGTTACCATAGTATAACAGATAATGGAAGGGAGCGCTGAGCTGTGTTACCATAGTATAATGGAAGGGAGCGCTGTGCTGTGTTACCATAGTATAACAGATAATGGAAGGGAGCGCTGTGCTGTGTTACCATAGTATAACAGATAATGAAAGGGAGCGCTGAGCTGTGTTACCATAGTATAACAGATAATGGAAGGGAGCGCTGTGCTGTGTTACCATAGTATAACAGATATTGGAAGGGAGCGCTGTGCTGTGTTACCATAGTATAACAGATAATGGAAGGGAGCGCTGTGCTGTGTTACCATAGTATAACAGATAATGGAAGGGAGCGCTGTGCTGTGTTACCATAGTATAACAGATAACGGAAGGGAGTGCTGTGCTGTGTTACCATAGTATAACAGATAATGGAAGGGAGCGCTGAGCTGTGTTACCATAGTATAACAGATAATGGAAGATAGTGCTGTGCTGTGTTACCATAGTATAACAGATAATGGAAGGGAGCGCTGTGCTGTGTTACCATAGTATAACAGATAACGGAAGGGAGTGCTGAGCTGTGTTACCATAGTATAACAGATAATGGAAGGGAGCGCTGTGCTGTGTTACCATAGTATAACAGATAACGGAAGGGAGTGCTGTGCTGTGTTACCATAGTATAACAGATAATGGAAGGGAGTGCTGAGCTGTGTTACCATAGTATAACAGATAATGGAAGATAGTGCTGTGCTGTGTTACCATAGTATAACAGATAATGGAAGGGAGCGCTGTGCTGTGTTACCATAGTATAACAGATAATGGAAGGGAGTGCTGTGCTGTGTTACCATAGTATAACAGATAACAGAAGGGAGTGCTGAGCTGTGTTACCATAGTATAACAGATAATGGAAGGGAGCGCTGTGCTGTGTTACCATAGTATAACAGATAACAGAAGGGAGTGCTGTGCTGTGTTACCATAGTATAACAGATAATGTAAGGGAGTGCTGTGCTGTGTTACCATAGTATAACAGATAATGGAAGGGAGTGCTGAGCTGTGTTACCATAGTATAACAGATAATGGAAGATAGTGCTGTGCTGTGTTACCATAGTATAACAGATAATGGAAGGGAGCGCTGTGCTGTGTTACCATAGTATAACAGATAATGGAAGGGAGTGCTGTGCTGTGTTACCATAGTATAACAGATAATGGAAGGGAGTGCTGAGCTGTGTTACCATAGTGTAACAGATAATGGAAGGGAGTGCTGAGCTGTGTTACCATAGTGTAACAGATAATGGAAGGGAGCGCTGTGCTGTGTTACCATAGTATAACAGATAATGGAAGGGAGCGCTGTGCTGTGTTACCATAGTATAACAGATAATGGAAGGGAGTGCTGTGCTGTGTTACCATAGTATAACAGATAATGGAAGGGAGTGCTGTGCTGTGTTACCATAGTATAACAGATAATGGAAGGGAGTGCTGTGCTGTGTTACCATAGTATAACAGATAATGGAAGGGAGTGCTGTGCTGTGTTACCATAGTATAACAGATAATGGAAGGGAGTGCTGTGCTGTGTTACCATAGTATAACAGATAATGGAAGGGAGTGCTGAGCTGTGTTACCATAGTATAACAGATAACGGAAGGGAGTGCTGAGCTGTGTTACCATAGTATAACAGATAATGGAAGGGAGTGTTGTGCTGTGTTACCATAGTATAACAGATAATGGAAGGGAGCGCTGAGCTGTGTTACCATAGTATAACAGATAATGGAAGGGAGTGCTGTGCTGTGTTACCATAGTATAACAGATAATGTAAGGGAGTGCTGTGCTGTGTTACCATAGTATAACAGATAATGGAAGGGAGCGCTGTGCTGTGTTACCATAGTATAACAGATAATGGAAGGGAGCGCTGTGCTGTGTTACCATAGTATAACAGATAACGGAAGGGAGTGCTGTGCTGTGTTACCATAGTATAACAGATAACGGAAGGGAGCGCTGTGCTGTGTTACCATAGTATAACAGATAATGGAAGGGAGCGCTGTGCTGTGTTACCATAGTATAACAGATAATCGAAGGGAGCGCTGTGCTGTGTTACCATAGTATAACAGATAATGGAAGGGAGCGCTGTGCTGTGTTACCATAGTATAACAGATAATGGAAGGGAGCGCTGTGCTGTGTTACCATAGTATAACAGATAACAGAAGGGAGTGCTGTGCTGTGTTACCATAGTATAACAGATAATGTAAGGGAGTGCTGTGCTGTGTTACCATAGTATAACAGATAATGGAAGGGAGCGCTGTGCTGTGTTACCATAGTATAACAGATAATGGAAGGGAGTGCTGAGCTGTGTTACCATAGTATAACAGATAATGGAAGGGAGTGCTGAGCTGTGTTACCATAGTATAACAGATAATGGAAGATAGTGCTGTGCTGTGTTACCATAGTATAACAGATAATGGAAGGGAGCGCTGTGCTGTGTTACCATAGTGTAACAGATAATGGAAGGGAGCGCTGAACTGTGTTACCATAGTATAACAGATAATGGAAGGGAGCGCTGAGCTGTGTTACCATAGTATAACGAAAGGGAGTGCTGAGCTGTGTTACCATAGTATAACAGATAATGGAAGGGAGCGCTGTGCTGTGTTACCATAGTGTAACAGATAATGGAAGGGAGCGCTGTGCTGTGTTACCATAGTATAACAGATAATGGAAGGGAGTGCTGAGCTGTGTTACCATAGTATAACAGATAATGGAAGGGAGTGCTGTGCTGTGTTACCATAGTATAACAGATAATGGAAGGGAGCGCTGTGCTGTGTTACCATAGTATAACAGATAATGGAAGGGAGCGCTGTGCTGTGTTACCATAGTATAACAGATAATGGAAGGGAGTGCTGAGCTGTGTTACCATAGTGTAACAGATAATGGAAGGGAGTGCTGAGCTGTGTTACCATAGTATAACAGATAATGGAAGGTAGTGCTGAGCTGTGTTACCATAGTATAACAGATAATGGAAGGGAGCGCTGTGCTGTGTTACCATAGTATAACAGATAATGGAAGGGAGCGCTGTGCTGTGTTACCATAGTATAACAGATAATGGAAGGGAGTGCTGAGCTGTGTTACCATAGTATAACAGATAATGGAAGGGAGTGCTGAGCTGTGTTACCATAGTATAACAGATAATGGAAGGGAGCGCTGTGCTGTGTTACCATAGTATAACAGATAATGGAAGGGAGCGCTGTGCTGTGTTACCATAGTGTAACAGATAATGGAAGGGAGCGCTGTGCTGTGTTACCATAGTGTAACAGATAATGGAAGGGAGCGCTGTGCTGTGTTACCATAGTATAACAGATAATGGAAGGGAGCGCTGTGCTGTGTTACCATAGTGTAACAGATAATGGAAGGGAGCGCTGTGCTGTGTTACCATAGTGTAACAGATAATGGAAGGGAGCGCTGTGCTGTGTTACCATAGTATAACAGATAATGGAAGGGAGTGCTGAGCTGTGTTACCATAGTATAACAGATAATGGAAGGGAGTGCTGAGCTGTGTTACCATAGTATAACAGATAATGGAAGGTAGTGCTGAGCTGTGTTACCATAGTATAACAGATAATGGAAGGGAGTGCTGTGCTGTGTTACCATAGTATAACAGATAACAGAAGGGAGTGCTGTGCTGTGTTACCATAGTATAACAGATAATGGAAGGGAGCGCTGTGCTGTGTTACCATAGTATAACAGATAATGGAAGGGAGTGCTGTGCTGTGTTACCATAGTATAACAGATAATGGAAGATAGTGCTGAGCTGTGTTAGGCTAGTTTCACATGTATTAAAGGGGTTGTCAGGGTTCTGAGCTGAATCCGGACATACCTCCATTTCCACCCCGGCAGCCCCCCTGACTTGAGCATCGGAGCAGTTCATGCTAAATCGCGCGGGGCTATGGCATTTTTTGGAGATCTGGTGACGTCACCGGCACTGACTGGCAGGATTTAGCTCTGCCCTAGCCAGTAAAATGAAGGACAACCCCTTTAAGTACTGTACGTGCGCCAGATGGAACAAGGAAAGGTGTTGAACATGTCTAGGAGCAGTGCGATACTTCATGCACCAAATGTTGATCAATTTGATGCAATTTGCACTATGATTCCTTGTTTGAAAATATTGATACCCCCCCCCCCCCACACGCACGCACACACACTTTGAAGAATTATGTACTTATGACTGGTATGTTTTATTTAACCTCTTCCATGTTGAAAGTATTGTCTCCTATTTTTTTTTCCACAGGTCAATATCGGAAAGAGAAATGTACAATCTCGACAGAAACTGTCTGCCTGCCGTGTGGCAATAGGACCTACTTGACAAACTGGAACTATGCCTCTTCCTGCAGAATATGCTATCCTTGCAGTAAGAAATGCTCTAACCAGGGGCACACTCGGGCCTTGGAGAATTGTCAGCCAAGCTACACACTATATATCTTTATGGGGTTTCAGAGCATTGTAGAAATCGATATGCAAGGAGCTCCCTCTAGTGGTGGTTCCTGGTTGCCAACATTTCCCCATTAAACTCTAGGGATGTGTAAAGCACATAGATCTGTAGTAGAAAATACAAGCTCTGACCCCCTATAATGATACATGGTGCCTTTTTTAGGGACACAGCAAACCTGCCAACTGAATGCTAAGGCTCAAGGTTGTAGACCATATTGATGTTACATACAGTGACCTTTTATCTCTAGGGATGGGAAGATGACCATGTTTTGGTGGGTTGCCACTAGACTTGTCCTAAAAAAGGAGAGTGGGGGAGTCAGTTTTGGAATCAGGGTGTTCATGACTTGTGCCCTTGTGAACTGGATAATTCTTACACCTATGGGTGAACTTACTGTGGACTACATGGACTACATTTACCAATACACTGCAGCACTTACCCCCAAACTGAAAAGCACAGTAGCAATTGCAAATTTGTACCATGTCTTGGCACCAAAAATTGGAAAAATAGCCCAAAATGAGGCAGTTTTTAGAGGTACATAAGTTGGGGGATTCCAACCCAACTGGTGCCTACAGAGAAGATGACAAATCATCATATAAACTGTCCCAAAATTTACCAATGATTGGTAACCCTGGTGAATACTGATTATATCTAGGGTTTGGAGTGGTACGGGGGTCAAAAGAACTCTCCAGTTCAAGAAAACAAAAAGCACATTAACTTGGCAACGAACAGGACACTTACATGGTGCCCTCCTTTTCAGCTGCAGATCCGATTCTCTTCTGCCACCCACGATGGCCGCACCACTTCCCAGACTACCTGATACACTCTGTGAAACATTGGTCCAAACACCTCCTGCTTGTCCAGCCCTACTCTTGGATTGGTCAGCACTGCTCCTATGAACAGTGCTGGCCACTCCGAGGACAGCAGGAAGTGTCTTGGACTACCAAATGCGCAGTGTGCAACAGGCAGTCTGAGAAGTGGTGCGGCCATCTTGGATGTCAGAAGAGGAGCCTGGTAATTGTTGGATCTGCACCAGTTAAGTGTTCCATTCATTGCCCAGTTAATGTGTTTTTTTTCTTGAACTAAAGGGTCACTTTAAGGCCTCCTGCCCATGACTGTATCCGCGGTCCGCAAAACATAGATTCTGCCCGTGTGCGTTCCGCATTTTGCAACATAGACAAGAATAGGACATGTTCTATCTTTTTTGCGGGGCCGCTGAACGGACATACAGATACGGACAACACACGGAGTGCTGTCCACATCTTTTGCGGCCACATTGAAATGAATGGGTCAGCATCCAATCTGTAAAAAATTGGATGCAGACCAAAACTACGGTCGTGTGCATGATGCCTAAGGGAGATGGTTTTGAGCAGAAACATGTACACCCTACACCACAAGAGGGAGCTCACTGCATACACCCTTATTGGACCCTATAATAAATTGACCCGCTGTCAGCATCCCCTACTGGCAGCAGAAATAATTTTGGCACTTGAAGGGGTTTTCTGACACTTTAGCAAAATTTACAGGGGAGCAGCCAGGCAAAGAAGATGAACTCACCTGCTACAGGTCCCTTTTGATAATCACGGTGGGTCAGGTCCCCAGACCTCTGACCAGAAGTGATGATGTCACATTCATTATTCTCGTGAACGCTCAGCCAATTACTGGCCTCAGTAGTCACCAGTGCATGAACGCATGTGATTGGCTGACCGGTCATGAAAACGGCTGCTTCGCCGAACTTCGAGAAGAAATTCGATTAGTTGCGATTTACTTAATCACGAATCACCTTTCTATTCTTTTAGGGGTTTATCAGGGGTTTAAAAAATTGATACTCACCTCATCCACTTGCTCGTCCGCTCCTGTCTTGTTCAAAGAAAACCAATCAAAGGACCTGCGGCGAGCGTGATGATGCCACCACGTGATCAGGCTGGGGGCGCTCGGTGACATCATCACTGATGGTGGATGAGGTGAGTATAATTTTTTTTCCAGCCACCATTGATTCGTTCTCACGAAGCTTGAGGAAATTCGGCTTCGCAACTGATCGAATTTTTCCTGAATTTTGGATTGACGTCCGCTTCGGATACGCAGAGAATGTAGATTGGCCTATCTTCTCAAGCCTGGCTGCTCCCCTCCAAAGTTTTCAAAAGTGTTGGACAACCTCTTTAACTAAGCTTCTCAGGTGGGGGTTTCCATGCACTAGGAGCACCCATGTTCACCTAAGTGCAATATTAGTACATGACACCAAAGTGTTCCCTTCAGAGGGGTTGTCCACTGGATATAGACAAGAGCCATCTCCGGCAGCCCCCTAGAGATCTATGTACTGGCAGCATGCATGACCACCATTCATGGGGAACACAGGGACCCCCACTGATGAGACAGCTATGTTTGTCATAGGACAATCCCTCTAATTAAAATGTGCTTCTTCTCAACATGTTTTCCAGCGAGTCCATAATGTGAAGGACTAGTTAATGCTTGTAATTACAGAAGACTTTGTATGTTAGGTATTCCTCCTCTCCCCGCGCCAGTGCTTTAGTTATCCCCGAGTAACTCCTCCAATCCTCCTCTCCTGCAGGCCAGCACCTAGTAGAGAGAGAGCCATGCTCGGCCACCAAGGCCACAGTCTGTGGCTGTCCAGATGGGTATTCCTGTATCCAGCATGATGCAGTGGGCGTATGTCAGATCTGTACTCCCGATGAGCCTCCTGTCTTAAAAGTGCCCGAACCGACTGAAAGTCCACCAGGTGAGTACTTTGTAATATTGAAAATTTTCACCTCTCTTGGTGATAATATTGCTGGTACCAGAGGTCACCCCCCAACACTTATAAGACTCTTCTTATCTATCTGGCCAAGAGTAATAAACCAGTATATTGTATCAGTAATTTCTAGTAATAGTAAGCCAAAAACAGAGATAAAATGTCATGGAAATATTTGCATCTCTTCTGTGTTTTGGACCCACTCCTGCTTTTGGCTTACAAATACTGATACAAAATACTGACTGTGGTCCTGAGGTTACAATATTAGTATCTGGCAGTGCAGGGCTTTATTAGTAGATGTCAGGGTGCTTTTTTGCAGATGCGCCGCTCCATTCCCCCACTGTGCTCGCCATTCAATTTTGCCATCCTGTATGCTAATTAGTAGCAATCGGTACAGGCGGAGGGGACTGACGGGTTTCTCAAGGGGTGTCTCCGTTCTCTATTGCAACAGGGAGCGTCACAGCCGGGGAGAAGGAGACACCCCTTGAGGAACACGGCAGTCTCCTCCTCCCTGTACCAATGCTACTAATTAGCATACAGGGCGGCAAAAGAGAACAAGGGGCACAGCGGGGGAACCGAGCAGACAATCTTAAAAAAATAAAAAAAGCGCCCCGACATCGACTAATAAAGCCCTACACAGCCAGATACTAATATTGTAATGTCAGGACCAGTGAAAGGTCTTCTTTAAGAGGATATTGGGACCGGTTTAAAAAGGGTGACAAAATGAGCAGTTGCCCAGGGCTCTTTTTTTAGGGGCATCATGGGAATAAACTAAAACTACCAAGCGTGCTTGAGCGGTATTATATGGGAATTGAATTGCAGTATTGGAACTATATAGCAGTGTTATATAGGCTCTTTAAGGGAGTATTATTCTGTAAATTATTTGGCCACTGTATGGTGGTATTATGTGTGTTGCATATAGCAGTATTGTCTTTGTCACTATATGGCGGTGCTATTTGGGTGACATTATGAGACAAGTTGCCTAAAGGGGTATATAAATCTAGCACCGGTTTCTGCTTTGGCATTATTTCCAGAAGAAAAATTCCAGAGAGCGGCTCAGTGGTTTGCATTGTCTCCTTGAAGCACTGGGGTTCCCCCCTCGTTTGGGTGGGCTTCCTCCAGATTCTTCCCACACTCCATGCTGATAGTATTTTGTCCCTGTGTGCATGTGGTTGTCCAAAGTAAACAAGTCCTTACCAAAAACAAGCTTTTATCTTAACAGATTAGTTTTTCATTGGCGGCTTGTATTGAGGAGCCTTTATGGTGCAGCACCCTCTAGTGGCATCCTGGGACAAAAGCCGTTTAAGTGGGGTTAGCGATTTTCATTTCCTATTAAATCATATGTTTCTGATTTTATCTTTCTTTTATAAAAAAAAAAGGAAGCCCTGGATGAAGCTGTGTGATACAGGCCCATCTTGTGGCCTTAGCAAAATGAATTTATCTGATATTAATGTGTTTTATTTTTACTGTGTTTAACAATGGAACAGGGCGTCTGTCTGGGAAATGTTTTGTTATGATTTATGTGTCTTTCTAGCATTTTGTGGTTTTTTTCCACAATTAGGAAAAGCTATCAATTCTGTACTTTATTGGTGAAGGTTTGACTTCTGACCAACTGACTGAAGGGCCCATGACATTTCAGCAAGTGCCGTGTCCTCTTCATCGTTTAATTTTGTAGGATATACCTAGTATTTCAGCTTGTGTAACAGCTGCCAGGACTCACAAAGGATGCCTCTGAGACATGCTTCTACTACCCACTCATAGAGAAACCCTGTGAGATGTCCTCCAACTACTCATTTATAGACAAATTCTGCGAGTCCTGCATCCTCCACTTCCTCATAGAGAAAGCCTGTGAGTCCTGCACCCTCTACCCCCTCATAGAGAAAGCCTGTGAGTCCTACATCCTCAACCCCTCATAGAGAAAGCCTGTGAGTCCTGCATCCTCAACCCCTCATAGAGAAAGCCTGTGAGTCCTACATCCTCAACCCCTCATAGAGAAATTCTGTGAGTCCTGCATCCTCAACCCCTCATAGAGAAAGCCTGTGAGTCCTGCATCCTCAACCCCTCATAGAGAAAGCCTGTGAGTCCTGCATCCTCAACCCCTCATAGAGAAAGCCTGTGAGTCCTGCATCCTCAACCCCTCATAGAGAAAGCCTGTGAGTCCTGCACCCTCCGCCCCCTTATAGAGAAAGCCTGTGAGTCCTGCACCCTCCGCCCCCTCATAGAGAAAGCCTGTGAGTCCTGCACCCTCCGCCCCCTTATAGAGAAAGCCTGTGAGTCCTGCACCCTCCGCCCCCTTATAGAGAAAGCCTGTGAGTCCTGCATCCTCAACCCCTCATAGAGAAATTCTGTGAGTCCTGCACCCTCCGCCCCCTTATAGAGAAAGCCTGTATTTTGCATTCCGAACTTCCCTCATAGAAAAAGCCTGTGAGTCCTCCTTTCTCTGCCTTTATAAAGTGATTTACAGCTCTCCTTGAAAACAAACGAAAAGCTGACAGTTACAGTGTTTGAGGAGGCAAGCAGGTTTCACAGATGGAGGATGCAGGACTCACAGGATTTCTCTATGAGGGGACAGATGATGCAGGACTGACAGGCTTACTGTATGAGGGAGTGGGGGAAGCAGGACTCACAGGTTTCTCTATGAGGGGACAGATGATGCAGGACTCAAATGATAGCATTAAAAACAGCATTCACTTTAAGGAATGCATTTCTTTGCAGATATGAGGATCATCTGGATCATCATTGGTGTGGCTCTTTTCTTGGTGACTGCTGTTGTGGTGATCCTATGTGTTAAAACATCACTGTTGAAGAGGTTTGGTGCGTATATTGTTTTATATTTCTCTTTAGTCAGGGCTTCTTTTATTTTTATTTTATTTCAGTCCTATTCAATTTACCTGCTATGTCTGGTGAGGGAACTTTTCTCGTTAGGGTTAGGTAATTTTGGATACCTTTTTATGACATCGTCATCAGATCACATTTATTTCTATGGGTAGAGAGTTGCATGAGAACGGCATGACCATCCTACTCTTTGTTAGAGAATACCTGCATCTGAATATACGAAGAACCCATTCCTCAACAAGGCGTTGCCTGTGTGCTTAAAACACCTCCTCCGTTTGCCCACTTTTTATGCATGCCATATGTCACCCAAAGTGCACATTGATGGGTCTAGTGCAAGCCTTTTCTGAAAAGAGAAGGACCTCTGATCTATTCCTTAACCCTCTAAGCCACAAGGGCTTTCAAGGACCAGGTGGCCTCCACTAGGCCCCCAAAATTTAGGAAGACCTGTCTGTATTCCAGCATTTGCCTTGGTCACCACTCAAGCGTCGCCTAGACCTTGTAAGTATAAATTTGGCATTATGGGCAAGATCCCTAATTAGGAGGATGCACCTTGTTCATTTTCTCAGGTTCATGGGACTATCCTTAAAAATAAATAGGACTGTTAAGCAAGTAGGATGTTCTGAGCTGTTGTATTATAGTGTTATGTTCCTGCTTTGGTATTTCCATGTTTCATGGATTTTCTCACTTTTTCTTTGTTTTCCAGGTCGCATGATAAAAAACAGGGTGAGATTCTGTCCTCCATGATGTATAACATTATTGTGTACTATGACCTTGGTGATATGAAAGCTTTTAGTGATGATGAGGGAGATTTAATGGCTTGTTGGTATCCATCCCATCTGGTAATTACAGAAGGGTCCTAATAGAGCATGACTGGAAGGCCTTGTGATAGATTTTGCATTGATACCTTGAACCTCTAAATAACCAGGGACTGTGAGCCCACCAAACAGGGTACGGCATATATATTAAAGTGGGGACCTCTAATTACATGGCAGAGCCATGTGCATGGAGCCTGGCTGACAGGAGGCCAGATATACACATAAGATAGCTGCCAGACAACATCATGTTCGGCTCCACAGCCTACTCTTATGCACATGTATATTCTGCTTGGCTGACCATACATGTGGTGTCTATGGAGAGCTGAGAGGTCCCCGTACACATTATATGGTACCTGTAATGTGCAGGTTCATCTGACAGTTATCCAAAATGTACGATCATTCATTGCTCCACACAATTTTAGGGAACATGGCGTTAATAAGGCATAATGTGCGCAGGAAGCATGACCAAAGTCTTCTAGGAGGGCCTCTCCAAACATAAACATTGATGGTGTCTCCTCAGGATAGACCTTCAGTGTTTGTCTCAAAGAACCTTCATTAGGTTTGTTCAATGTGCTGAAATATTTTCTTCTCAATTTATAGAGATCTTCAGAGACGACTCCTCAGTCGGAGACTATGGGTAAGTCAACAGCATCACCTACCTGTGCATTATAGAATGTAGTCCAGCTGTATCTGAGTAACTACATCTCCAACCACTTGTGACCAATGTCCACGCTGTCTTCATTCTCTTCATCTAAAGTAGAGTAGATTACCCCTTGCAGTTTTTGTTTTTCGAGTCTACTTGTCCAAAGATAAAAGCAGGGTCACCCACGTGTCAGATGATGCCCTGTGGTGTACCTACTGTTCCATACTTACCAACATGTATCTTGGTAAATTCAGGGCAATTAAACCTTGCCCCTGGGTCCACTACAAACCTGCCCAGAACAACCACTTCTAGGTGGGCCTTACATAAACCTTGGTCATATTTTGAGCCGGACTAAGATGAATTTGCCCGAATGATTTCCCAAAACTCAAGACAATCCCAGCAAATTTGGTATTGTTGCTAACTATGTTCTACCAGCCAATAAAGAGAAGCATTGAGATGGGTGAACTGGAGCAGATTCGTGTTCTTGAGATGTATGCAGGAACAAGTCCCCAAATCATATTGGGTTCCAACTCTTGGTTCCAGTTCATGGTAGACATCGGTCATATACCCCTTTCCATCCCAGGATAGGGCGGCCTAGTGCTGTGACAGACCCTCAGTGACCTTAAGATTCAGGATAATGTTGGGGGGCCTGGAGAGAAGGGGAGCTGTGCTTCTAATGAGCTGAGTAAGCAAACGTGGTGGAGAATAAAAAGTGCCCAACTGTCTGCATCTATTACATCATTCGTTGTTATACAGGGTGGTTTAGCCTTTAGTAATAGTATTCCAGTAATACTCCTGGTGGTCTAGAGCATTTTATTATCCCCGGTGGTCTAGGGTAATGAAGGGTTACTAATCTTATCCATTAGTTCTGGTTGTCTAGAGTTATTATGGGTTACTTTTGAATACTCTTGGAGGTCTAGGTTGGAACACCAAATATTCCTGGTGGTTTGGCTTGGTGAAGGGGTCAATAGAGGTGGTCTAGGGCAGAAAAGTGTACCCATAATTTAATGTTATTTCATTTTAATAATACATCCATGTGTTCAGCTCCCCCTAGTGGTAACAGCAAGAAGTGCATAATTTAAGTCCATGGTACTAGGAAACCCTTCATCAGCTGCCCTTTCTGTGTGACTGTCCCCCCAATGGAGGATTAGTCTATAGTCTTCTATGTATGAATTCACAGCAGATATCTTTCTTCTGCAGTGGCTGTGGTTGTAGCAGTCCATGGAGGTCCGGATTCCCCTCTTTTGAAGGAGATCAAGATGCCCTTGCAAGAGGAAGGACCATATCTGAATTATCCTGTTGAAGAAACTGATGCAACTCAAATTGGAGAATTTGCTGTATCCAAATAAAGTGAGCAGCGTCAGATCTGCGGCCGCCAACCTCAAAATCCACGTACCCCCGGGGATAGGTTATAGACATGACTGAACGACATGTAATATGTGTCCCCCTTCCAACTGGACTTAGCAGGTCTACACTTCCATTTATCCAGTGGTCATCATTGAAAATTTTGGAAAACCCAGAAATTGTAAAATAATTGTGTTGGGTTCTTTGTAGGAAACTTCAGCACAGACACAGGTCAGGACTGTTCTTTATGAACCAAACCAAGAACACTCCAGGACTGTACTGTGACTGGACATTGCTGACAGGATCTACTGGTCCAGCTGTAATATTTCCTCCACAAGACAGAGAGTTAGAAAACCTGTGCAACTCCAGCCGTGAGGAGACTACAGCTCCCATCATAAGTTACCTAGGTGCTGAAGATACGCTAATTGTCAGCTATTCACAAGGGCTAATACCACTGGTAAGCAAGCATAATGCTGCTATGCTAGTTATATTCAGGGATAGTGTGCTGGTATGCCTATGGATTTTACATATATGTATATATTTATATATGTTGTTGCCTATAGTATGATGATAGTTTCGAAGACACGACATGGGGGTTCTAGGTTTTCAGCACTTTACTGGGTGCATGAAGCACAAACATCTTGAAGACATATCGTGGATACTAAAAGAACTTCAAGCACATCTGTCTTGGTCCTGTGTTCACCATAACTAAGGCTCTCCAGGCTTGAAGAACAGACCTCTGGAGCATTTTTTGGCCAACATCAAATACAACGTCTTATTTTAGTCCATTAAGAATTGCCTCCTTGTACCTGCATGGTCCAGTAGACCAGTGTTGGTAGCGGCCAGCAAGGAGCAATCGCCAGAACATGGATCTACTTTGGAAATATTTTCAAAAAAGTTTTTAATTCCTCTTGAAGAGGTCCTCAAAGTCACGTGATGTGAAGACCCCATGTGTAGTGGATGCTGATGATCCTCTACAGCTCAAACTGGCGCCTTACACCAACTCGCCCTAAAAGTTGGAGTAGATGTTTTCCTAATCTCCTAATGATTTCCCAGGGAAAGCTGATTGGATGGTAGCAAAATGGATAGAACAGAATATATGCACGGACATGGGAAACTCTCTGCAAATTTTTGAAATGCTGTACAACAGCAACAGAAATGGTGAAGCGTGTACAAATTTGCATCTAAGACTTGTAAAGTTTGTTATAAAGTTTCTCATATGGGGGAAAGGGGGCCCTCTGCTACACCTCCGGCCACAAATCATCATACGTTTACTAGCTGCTTAGCTTCTGCACTAAATATGGAGAGAAAAAAAATCGCCCTATGGGTCAATGAACTTTTTGAATGCAAGTTGTATGTGATGAGCCATTTCCTCTCCTAGACATCCATACGTTGGTCTTCTAAGGAACATGTAAAGCAGAATCCAAAAACTGTGAATTGCTCTCTGGGTCACTCGGAAAATTAGGCTTTGTTCACATCTCTGTCGTGAAAAACAAAATGCAAGCCCAAGACTAATACTTTCATATGACGGAGCCAGACAGACTGACTACAATGGGGTCTGTCAGGTCATGGTGTTTGTCATTTCACCAGACAAAATAGCGCAAAAATGCTGCAATATTTTGTCCGTGTTTCGACAGAACCTGTGGAGCTTCCGATGCACATGTGAACGAAACCTTTAAGAGCATTAAATGGGTTCCCCGTATCTTAAAAATAAATCAGGACAGCTCTGTGATCTCTGTGGTCAAACCAGTTGCTCAGGCTTTCATAAATAGTTTTTTTCCAGTTTGTTATTGTGATGATTTCAGCATTAGGCTTTACGCATATTACACTTAGCCACCAGGTGGCGCACTTGTAACCTTCATGAATAATATGTGACGGGTGTGACCTCTAGTGGATGAATATAAGAACTGCTCAGCCATTTTACCTGATACTGCTATATGTAGTGAATGACCACCTTGAGTTTATTAGCCTTTCTAACTTTTTTTTTTTTTATTGAAATCTTTTATTGAAGTCTAAATACTGTGCTGATTCATTTCTGGACATTTCTATACATTGGTTGGATGCTCTTTTCTTCTAATACAGAGCTCCAAAACCTGTGCATAACAATATCATGCGAAATACCCCCAGCCACCACTAGAGGGAGCATAGGAGCTTATTGCACACTTTATACATTAAGCTCAGTAAAGACACAGTATGCAGAAAGCCCTGAGCTCCCCCTAGTGGTGGACAGAAGACGGGCAGTGGATTATATTATAAATCTATATCTTTGCAGGGGATTTGGAGCTCTGTATCAGAAAACAGAAACTGAGCTGAGATCACCATAAAGAAATAAGAAATTAATCAGCACAGAATTTGTGACCTAAACATGAGAAAAATTATGATAAAAACCAGAGATTCACTTTAAAGGGGATGTTCGGCTTCTTTTACAGACCCCTAATGTGGGCTGACCCACGGTGGTAATCATACTTATCTGATCCCCGCTTCCTGGGTTCGGGCTCCATTGCTGCTTTGTTGGCTTGGGTCTCCCAGCATTAACATCTGGCTTGACGCTGAGTCGTGTGACCACTGCAGCCAATGACTGATGTATGAATGTGAACCAGTGACACATGTGGGACATGTCACCGCTGCAGCCATGTCAGTGGGTGACAGGACGCACAGATGACACATCAGTTATTGGCACATGACCCGGAATCAGAACGGAGGTTGGGACCTGTGCAGCCGGCAGGGCAGCGATTGAGATGGAATACAATGGTGGGTATCAGGCAATTATGATCACCACCACAGGTCCGGCAAAGATCGGAGGGTCTGGAGAAAAGGTGAAAAACCCCTTTAAGGGGACAATAAATATGTAAAAATCTGGCATTTTAATTACTAGTTGTGACACTTCTGACATCAAAGGGGCTCAGGTTGAAGATCTCTGTAATATGGAGTCTGATGACAAAACCATAAATGCAAGCCTTGGAATCTCTTCATACAAGAAGCCAGAGCCACCAACCTCAGAAAACTGAAAAGACATGGCTGCTTATTTTTCCCAAACAGCACCACACCTGTCTGCAGGTTGTGCCAGGTATTGCAGCTCAACAGCCATCACTTCAATGCAATACCGCACACAACCAGGGGACAGGCGTGGGGCTGTTTTGGGGTACCGTGGAAGCAAACCCGAGTTCGGGAAATGTTTTTTTACAGTACAAATTAATTTCTGAAGTTATTGCGCGAAGTCTCACGTGACTTTGTGAAGCAATAACTTTGGCTCATCTGAGCCAATACATTCTAATACTGTACGGAGCTCCCTGAGAATAAAGGGCACACAGCGACGCTGCATTATATATAATGTTTCCCTGCACAGCATCGCTCCCAGCTGTATAGGGAACTGCAGCCAGCTTCAGGCAAGTATTATGTTTTTTTTAATGATTTCAAATGAAAAATTGTTACGCTTTGCTCAATATAATGGAGAAATATAATCTTTTATTATCGGACAGTCCTAAGAACCGTGAGCATGTCCCCATTGACTTTACAGGTTGACAGGAGCAGGTTCACGTGATGACTCTGCGGGTGCTGGCTGTGTAATAAAGCTGACACCTGAACACAGCGACTGGGATCAGAGAGAACTCCAATCCTGTCATTTTACCCCTCATATGCCGTGGTCAAAATTGTGGGGATGCAATCGGTTACTAAGACAGCATGTGTCCTCGTAAAGCCTCCGAGGACTACCACAGAAAACTGGCCCTGCCTGCGCCATGACTTAACAGGAATCCTGTTAAAATGCCATAGACTCCAATAGCTTTAAAAAGTATAAAAAAAACTAAAATAATAAAAAAATATTATAAAATGAACCCCCCCCCTACATTTTTCACATACAAATAAACAATAAAAAAACATAATAGGTATCACAGCATCCAAAAATGTCTGAACTATAAAAAATATAAAAATATTTATTCTGCCCAGTGAACGCTGGGGAAAAACAAAAAACTAAATGGCCAATTTGTTTTTTTGGGTCTCCAGACCCCCAAAATAATTGTATAAAGACTACAGCTCGCTCTAGAAAAAAATGAGCCCTCACGTAGCTCTGTAGACAGAAATATAAAATCTTTTCTTTTTTTTTTTTAAAGAGGACCTGTCACCGCTCCTGAGGAATGCAAGTACGGTAGATACATAAACCCATTAAAGCATAGGGTGGAAATAAATCCCCGGTGCTGTCATGGGCTCATGGAAAAACGATTACCGGTAAGTGTAATCCTGAATTTCCCTTACGCACCGGGGTTATCCCACTTCGCCTATTTATACTTACCTGCTGCCAGCGCGCCGTTCACTTCCTGGATTCTGGCTGGGGACGGGCTTCATCTTGATTAAAGTCTTTTCCCGGCCAGGCCGCGCGCTGAACTGAACGCGCAAGCCGCCGCGCATGCACCATGGTGACTTATTCCCGTTCGCGGCTCTGTACTATGGGATTATAAATCATATGAATGTACCATAAGATTACTTACACATCTTCAACTCTATAAATAAGTAATAAAACACGTGGACACAATATTTTTGGGTGGAATAAATTAGGCCACGGCCGGCTTTATTAAAGATTAACTTAATCCAAAATTAAACTGTATCAATATATACCAATAACTTCATAAACAATAATTAGACCAGCCATAAGCTCGGCCTAAACTTCAGACTTAACTCGTCCGCTCACCATTTCAGTGAGTGACTTTACACCCACCGGACCATGCCGGCTAACAAGGCGGCGTGGGCCCCACCCCACCCATAACTATCTCAATTATAGCTTGCATGTCCAAATTGAAAATGTCCAAACCAATCTCTGACAAATGAATCTTGTCCGAAAAATAAAGGCCGGGCAAACCACCTTCAAGGTCCACGTGTCGAAACGAAAACCCCCAAATTAATGGCATAAAACGAGCCATAATTCTATTCAAACGTATCCTAATCTTATCCAAATATTTAAAATTAGAACAGGATAACCAAAGTAAACGTGGAATCATTTCCGAAAAAAAAAAACTAAACGTGCATCAGGGAACAATCGCCTTCCCCTTACCATCGTACGTTTCATACAGAAAGCCAATTCAATGGTGCCAAATTTGCCCACATCATTGGCCCCTGCATGAAAAATTATTATATCAGGATCAGGGTATAAATCACGCATTTCTAACAGTACATCCATCAAACCTACCCAACGAAGACCCCTGACCCCATTCCAGTATATTCGAACCGTATCTGTGGACCAAGAGAGGTTGTCACCGTACGATCTTTCTACAGCTCTGCGATGGGCCCAGTATACGAAAGAATGGCCGATAGTCCATACGGTGAGACCTGTAAAAACTATAATATAAAGAATCATTAGATCACAGAAACATCAGGACGCACATACATTTTAAAACAATTAGACGACCATCTTCCAATCCGTTTAATCACTGACGCACTCAAACCCGACCGAGCCGCCGCAGTGGCGGCTCCAATCCGGAAAGAATGTGACGTAATCCGGACACCATCTAAACCCAATTCCTTTAAACATTTCCTTAGCACGGACCTAAATTGATATTGTGTTAAAGGAGAAGTATTCGCATGCACAAAGAAAGCAGTACCACCCCCTGGTCTGCGAAGCCAATACTGAGAAATCATACTCACCGGACAAATACCACCCGACCCAACTCTGTTCACTCGGATCCAGGTACCCTTACCTGATTGATCCATCTTTGACGTCGGAAGGAAAAACAAAACATAATTAACATGAACATGGACATGCTTCAAGGCCAATCCCAAACCTGCCTCACAATTTCTTGGAAACAACTCACTAATTCTAAAAGCACCAAAAAACATGCAACAAAACGCAGTGGAAAACAGCAACTCTTCAAAACTATCAAAACAAACTAAAGAAGTAGCTTGACATAATGATAATAACAGCGTGGGAGAAATAGGACATCTATCGTCAGGAGAACAATTACCACGTTTGTAACCCTTTAACATCTGCTTAATCAAGAAATAATCTAATAAAGAAGGAGAACCTAAAACCCGAAGAAAAAAGGAAACACCTGACAAAATCCTTAAAACAGTAGAGTAAGCCAGACCCTCCCTAAACAATGCCACACAGAATGCTAATGCAGCAACCTCGCCACTACCATGAGAAGACCAACCTCTATCAGCTGTAAAACTGCACCACCTAAGCCACGAACGGCTATAATCCGACCATGTCGCCGGAGCCACAGAAGACTGTAAGTAAGACATACCTAGGACCAAATCAGATTCCACAGGTACGCAGGGCACGATTCCCCTTTCAGATCGGCCCCTTCCGTCAACTGCCGGAATGTCTGAAACTGAAAACGGGAAAGCGAATCAGCAATTGAATTATCTATCCCAGGGATATGGCGAGCTTTCAACCAAATATTTAATTTTAAACAGAGAAGCACCAGATGACGTAACAATTTAACTACTAACGGACATTTTGATGATAAACAATTAACTGCAAATAAAACACCCTTATTGTCAGTATGCAAAATAATTCTCTTATTGGAAAAACAACTCCCCCATAAAACTAGCGAAACCACCACAGGAAACAGTTCTAACAAAACAATATTCTTAGTCACCCCATTCAAAATCCAAGCAGGATGCCATTCTGATGCACACCAATGTCCGTTCCAATATGCACCAAAACCGCAAGAACCAGCAGCATCCGTAAACAAATCCATAGAAGAAGCCAAAACAAAATCTTCCTGCCAATACGACCTGCCATTATATAGCTGAAAGAATTCCAACCAAATCATAAAATCTTCCTTAACCTCCTTAGATAGACTAACATGAAAACCAGGGTTCCTCACACCAGAAATCTTTGCAGACAATTGCCGACAAAACACCCGGCCCATTGGCATAATCCTACTGGCAAAAGCTAACATACCCAAGACCGACTGAATCTCTTTCACCTTAGCTGTACGCTTACTTAGCAATGAAGATAAAGCCATACAGATTTTTGACACTTTCTGTGGTGGAAGACAAAATTCGCCCTTCACAGAATCTATGACAATCCCCAAATATTCCAAACAATTAGTAGGGTACACCGTCTTATCCTCAGCTAACGGAACACCAAACTCAGAACAAACTGCAAAAAAGGATTCCAAACTTTCTAAGCATGCTGAAGACTCCGCTGGACCAATGAACAGGAAATCGTCCAAATAGTGCGTCACTGCACCCCGCATACACCTGACTGCTACTACCCATTCAATAAACGAGGAAAAAACTTCAAAATAGAAACAAGACAAAGAACAACCCATTGGAATACATTTATCAAAATAAAATAAACCCTGAAAATGAAAACCAAGTGAGTTAAAACAAAAAGGATGTACAGGTAGCAGGCGAAAGGCGGACTGAACGTCCGCCTTTCCCATCAAAGCACCTTTACCAAAACTACGTATCAGGTCAATTGCTGAATCAAATGTGGCATACTTGACCGAACACAATGCTTTATCAATTTCATCATTCAAGGATGCACCATAAGGAAAGGATAAATGATGAATTAAACGAAAAGCATTGGGTTCCTTCTTCGGAACAACTCCCAATGGAGAAAGACGAAAATTAGCGAAAGGCGGAGAGGAAAAAGGACCAGCGATCCTGCCTAACTCCAGTTCCTTTGCCAATTTATCCCTCACAACCACAGGAAATTGATCAACCGAAAACAAATAATTAACCCATTCACAACCAAAGCCAGAAAACGATGGCAACTGAAAACCCAAAGCAAAACCGTCAAGTAGCAGCTCCGCCATCTTGCAATTTGGGTAACGCTCTAACCAGGGACGCATGGTCACCAGCTTTACTGGTGTCCATGCTTTTTGCAATAAACTCTTTTGTGGTTGGCATGGTAGGCATGTTAGCTCTTTTATAACAGCGAACCATCGGGTGACTGCCCCCGCAAAAGGCACATTCATGGCGATATTTACATGACGCAGGCAACCTACACTGTGCTTCATTAAACGCAAAGCAGGTGCCCTTTTTTAACAATTGAGACTGCGGTGCTGCAGAGGCTGGCTGCTGTTTAGGGGCAGAATAAGATGAACGCTGTGGCAACAATAAATTAAGCCACAGCCCAACATCCTTTGTGCCCCACCGCATGCTAGGATAAACGGACAGCCTCTGTCTGAAATTTTCATCATACACAAACCAACCTATCCCCCCAAAATTCTTATACGCCTCTAAAACATTATCTAAATGTTGAAAAAGCCCTGAACATTTTGCAGGGAATTTCTCACCCATCACGCTGCAAAAGATACAATATGCCTGCAACCAATTATTAAAAGTACGAGGGATCGGGCGCCTCCTATCCTCTTCAGACTTATCCTCCCTTTTATCTAATTTAGCAACAAAATCTTTTGAAGCAGGCAACAGCGACAAAATGTCCACAAATTCATTTCTCCATATCTTTTCTTTAACCGACATGGAGAGATGAAAGCCTAAAGGCGAAATATCACATGGTAACATTTCTTTATAACATGACTCCGACACTCCTCCACGTTTAGCCACCGCTGGAAGATGGAGAGAGTCATCACTATCATAATCCCCTCCCGTCCCCCGACCGCTAAAACGCCAAGCATCAGAAAAATCGCCTGCCGTACCAGCCGGTTCAGGAGCAGGGGGGGGAAGAGGAGCAAAACTCTGTAAAGAAGAAAGTACAGAAGACAAGGATGCAATAACGGTGCCCAGATCCCTGAGGAACTCACCACCCGCTGGAGTAGCACTCCGGACACCAGAAGAAGATGCGGATGCCTCTTGTCTCTGCGTCACGCTTTCCAAGCACACACCGTCCCGCTGCTCAACACCGGAGCGGAGCGGCAGAGACTGGTGCTGCACAGGCTGTGGCTCAATTCTGCGTCGTCTACGTCCATGTTGCCGCGAAGGATGTACAGGGGGCTCAAGCGATGCTCTTCTCACAGCAGGACCTTTCTGGGAACCAAAATGCTGCAGGGCAGAAGCGGAACCAAAAAGCTGCTCCAAGTTTCCTGGGGACGCAGATTCAGGACGGACTTCAGCCTGTGATGTCATCCCCAAGCGGCCACTTCCGGTTTCTTCTACAGCAGCACTCCGTCTCTCCAATCTTCTCCTCTCCGGAACAGACCTACAGGGGGAAGGAGAGAAACGGGTGCGCTGCCTCTTCTCTCTTCTTGAAGAGCGCAGCGCAGGCACCACAGGGAGACCTTCAGATAAGTCAGCCGCAGACACCGCCGGGACCGGGACATCGCCAGGATCGCACACTACTGCCGGAACAGCCACCGATGCAGACCAGTCAGCTAAGCAGGATTCCAGCCAGGACGCCGTCTCTCCATCTCCCGCACGCCTCCGCAGCTCAGCCACGAACTCCTCCATCAGGTATGCAGACAGGCAGCACCTCCTCCAGATGCTGTTGAGATGACAGCCTAACACTGCCCGCTACCGCTACTATATAGCCCTAACTATGGGGGGCCTTGAAACTGTCCCACCAATGACCTAACTGTTGCTGGGCATCTCAGGCCACTCTGCCCAGCAACACTACCCCATAGGTCACTTAATGACCCAATGACTGACCTCTGCCCCAGACCCCCAGTAACCAACTATTCTTAGCTCACCTAACACACTTTTAGGCGGGAAATTTTCCCGCCACAAACTAATAAAAGCTAATGGGATGATTATAATCCCTTGCGGATCCCTCTATATAATTTCGGGATCCATACATTCTGGCCAGGAAGAAGTCACCATCACGCATGCGCGGCGGCGTGTGCGTTCAGGACATTCCGGAGAAGAGCGGTGGCCGTAACCACGGGAGACCGAAGGACAACAACGAGGTAAGTGGGGATAAATTTTATCCTAAACGGTGGGAATTTGTTAATCGAATATATTTACAAAAATGATCACTGTCAAATCCTTAACAGATTTAACAGTGATCATTATGAGGGGAATACCCCTTTAAGAGAAGACTAGAATAATAACGTAGTCTAGGAGGGGGGGGGGCTGCCTGCAAAACCTTCCTTCAGAAGGATAAAAGGTCATTGGAGCTCAAAACTAATCTATAGTGTCGGAAAAAGGTACAAGGGGACTTACAAGTGGCCGCCCTACAGATTTATTCTATTGAAGCGTCCGCTTTTTCTGCCTAGGAGGTAGAGATGGATCTCGTGGAGTGAGCCCCAAACCCCAACGATGGGGATTTACCTGCTGAAATATAAGCTAACAAAATGGCCCCCACTATCCACCTGACCAAAGTTCTAGAGGACACCTCTACCTCCAAACTGCACAAAAAAGACAAGAAGACTTTCTCCACTGACTAGTAACGTTGAAACTCTCAAAAAGGCATCTTTTAACATCTAGACAATGGAGCTTTCTTTCCTTATCATTTTTAGGGACCTGACACAAAGATGGTAGGACAATCTCTTGGGATGAAACAGGGAAACCACTTTGGGAAGAAAAGCGGGATCAGGTTTAATGAATACTCTATCCTCCAAGATGTTTTGTTCCGCATCCGAGCCGCATTTTTTTGCAGCTCGGATGTGGACCCATTCACTTCAATGGGGCCGCTAAAGATGTGGACAGCACTCCGTGTGCTGTCAGCATCCGTCGCTCCGTTTCGTGGCCCCGTAAAAATTAAGAGTTATGTCCTATTCTTGTCCATTTTGCGGACAAAAATAGGCATTTTTATAATGGGCCTCCTATTCCATTCCGCAAATTGCAGAAGGCACATGGGCGGCATCCGTGTTTTGCAGATCCGCAATTTGCAGACTGAAAAACACGGCACGGTCGTGTGAATGTACCCTAAGGGGGAGAGGCAGTAAGAGCTGTGAATTCTCCAACCCTCCTGGCCGAGGTGATAGCAATGTACCCTAAGGGGGAGAGGCTACTTTCCACCTTCTAGAAATGCCCCATTCTTCTTCCTGTCGGCCGCGGTACTGCGTCTGCGCGATCATTTAACTCCTGAGGCAACAGCGCTCAGATTACGTCACTGGGCTCGGCGCATGCCCAGTGAGACTTTTGAGGCTGTTGCCCTCAGGAGCTTGATGATCGCGCAGGCGCAGTACCGCGGCCGACAGAAAGAAGAACGGGGCATTTCTTGAAGGTAGAAGATGACATAGGGAGGGGGCGGAAGCATTTGCCGGGGCTGTGGGAGGTTATTTCAGGATCAGGAGGCGTTCTTGGGCTTCAAATTAAGGCGGGCTGGGCACTGCAGGGGGCGTCACTGGGCTCCAGAGAGGAAAAAAAACGCCCCTCTGGGCACCTTGGAGCTTCATTAGCATATCAGAAAAAGAGCTTTTTTTTAATCAAAATGACAAAACAAAATAAAGTAAGAAGAAGACTGCAGGAAATAAGGTACTTTATTGAACATGGCAATGTTAAAAGCTTAAAACGCTAAAAGCAGGTGACAGATTCGCTTTAAAGAGGAACCCCTTTGCCTTTTTTACTTTTATTCTCCCTCCAGTTATTTTGTTTTCTAAAGGGTCTAATGGTGTGTGGCAAGAATTGTGAAGTAACTTGTTAGCCAGAAAAAATTATGTGACGTTGAGTACTTTTGCGTAAATAAATACAAAAGTATTAAGGGAGCGATACCTTTATAGGCTAACCAGAAAAAAAACCATATATATGCAATCTTCCAGAGCACAAAGGCTCCTTCTTCAATCTTGCCAGAATTGTCAACAGGGGTCTAACATGGCCCCGGTTTACACTAACATATATATGCTATTTTTTGAAGAAACACAGACTTCCATCATGTGAGGGGCTGGATGAGATATATCGATGACATTTTCTTCATTCGGACTACTGTGGTTGATGGTCTACTAGAATTTGGTAACTTCCTTAACAGCATATGTCTGGAACTACAGTTTACAGTAGTTTTCTCACAAGAAAAACTCAAATTTCTTGATACTCTGGTAACCAGCTATACACTGAACTGTTTGTTAATCCAACGGACAGGAGTAACGTCCTGAGGTTTGACAGTTCACACCCCAGGGGGATGGTGGAATCACTTCCTTACAGCCAACTACTGAGGGTCAAGATAAGAGTGACAGAAGAAACATTAGCCTCTAAGAGACTGGATGAGATGGGTCCTGAGTTTTTAATAGAGGATACCCCAGGACTCTTGTTACAAGACACAAGGACCGAGTTAGGAGCATGAGACGGGACATTATACTGGTAAGTACCAGATCTGAAAAGAAAAATGAAAGGATTCCCTTCGTCTCCAACTATACCCACCTTCGTTGGAAGATACCAAGTGTCATCGAAAAGAACTAGCGGATCCTCTCACAATCTTTTCCCACAGTTGAAGACTTTAAGTCATCTCCCCTAATGTCGTACAGACGTACAACAAATCTCTTAGATCGCTTACTACATGCCAGCCAACCTGAAATTAGGAATGCTCAATACAAAACAGTCTGTTTCCCTTGTCTCAAATGTTGCCATTGCAACAGCATGATGAAGGGAAACACCTTTGTACATTCCCGGACAGGGAAACGTTACAAAATTAAACAAAGATACACTTGTGATTCCTCTTATTTCATATATATTCTTCAATGCTCTGGTGGCCTCTTGTGTTGGTGAAACGGCACAAGAGTTTAAAAAAAGACTTATCACCAACATAAATCTAAAATACGTAATAAAAAGGTGGAACTACCGGTTACAGATCATTTTCACAAGGCCGGACATAATATTTCACAACTTCACTTCACAATCATTGATGGGGTCTCCACACTCAAAATGGGTGGAGACAGAGAGAAGTTGCTCAAGAGACGAGAACTTGGATGGATTTATGAACTTGATACACTTGAACCAAAAGGGTTAAACAGGGAGTTTAGCCTGAGTAGCTGCCTCTATACAGAATAGGGCACGCGTTCAGAATTTGTATAGACTAAGGTATTTTCTAGGTATTTTATTTTAAGTTGAGCCCAACCTATGGTTGAGTATTTAGTCTTTTTGTCTTTTATTATATTCTCACTTCTTTCATGTCCTCTTTGCACAGACCCTCAGGATGCCTGCATGCCGTTTCCTTTCTCTGTACTTTTATTCCTCTGGACACCCTTAAAGGGGTTCTCCAGAAATTAAGAAAATGAAAATACCTAAATATAACTTTATTATAAATATATTGCCAAATACCTTTCATTAGTTATAATGGTTAATACAAACAACCCCAACTTCCCCTTCCCTCCCCCACATAATATCATGAAGATGCGCTCCATCCGCCACACCCCTCACCTCCCGACCACACCATCATTTCAGCGTGCCAAATTCATGCTCCTCCCCTCCACAGCTCCCATCAAGACACGTGAATGAAAACATTGATCATATTGATAAGAGAACGCCAATCACAGAACCAAATACATACACCATACATTAGTACCCTCACACCAGTCCCAAGCGGTATCTCTGAAGTTCCCTGGATGCCAGCCCTGGGGCATCGATCCAGGGAGCCCAGAGCTTTTCAAATTTGGTTAGAGCACCCCTTTTCCTATAGACCCCACGTTCCAAATTGACCAACCAATTAATCTTATATATATATTCAGTTCTACTAGGACTACTCTCGTCCAGCCAATGTTGGGCAATCAGTTTACGAGCCATATATAACATTCTGGCCGCTCAGTGATTGGCAGGTCTTCCACGTATCCCAATACACAAACAAACGGGGTCACGTCCAATGTAACTTCATATAGAGAATCAATAATGTGCAGCACAGCTCGCCAAAAGCCCTCCAGGGCCGAGCACGACCACAGTATGTGCAACATGCCCGCATCCTCCTCCCTACATCGAGGACATTTGGAGCCCAAATGGAGTCCTATATTAAATAGAAACTGAGGGGTTTTGTAAAACCTCCGGTAGGGACTCCCTAGCCTCGGCCAGAAACAGCAAGGCATCATCCGCATATAATGCAATTTTCTCCTGTGACCCGCCTCGGCTAAACCCTGTGGTCCCGTCATGACTCTTAATAAAAGTTGCCAATGGCTTGATGGCCAGGGCAAACAACAATGGAGATAAAGGGCAACCTTGCCTGGTTCCCCTGTACAGCCGGAATCCCTCTGATAGACATCTGCGAACCCGTACCCACGCTGTAGGCCTACCATATAACAGCCGCACCCAAGCTATGAAACCGTGCCCCACCCAAACCTCTCCAGCACCTCCCATAGATACTCCCACTCAATGCTATCAAATGCCTTAGTGGCATGGGAACAGATGACCCTATCACCTGGGTTTTCCACTGGAATCTGCATATTAAAATATAGTCGTCTGATATTAACTGCCGTGGACCTATCTGGCAAAAATCCAGACTGATCCATATGTATAATGGAGGATATGACCTTAGAGAGGCGCATAGCCAACACCTTAGCCAATATCTTTATGTCTGTGGGCAACAATGATATAGGTCGGTATAAATCCGGGAGGAGAGGGTTTTTTCCCGGCTTAGGGAGAACAACTATAATAGCCTCCTGCATGGATGCCGGAAGTGCCCCCATCTCTGAGGCTTCCTGGTAAACCTTCAGCAACTGAGGTAGTAAAACGTCTCCAAACTTCTTATAAATTTCTACCAGCAGTCCATCAGTACCCGCTAATTTATTACTAGCCATGGAACATACTGCTTCCTCAATTTATGACAGTTGTAGCGGACCATTAAGGTACATTATATCTGAATCTGACAACCTATACATGACTGATACAAATCAGCATAAAAGGAGCCAAAGACAGACACTATTGCCTGGCTATCCACAATTTCCGTTCCATCCGCCCCCTGTAAAGCAGTGACATATGCCAACGTTGACTGTGCCCTAGCCACAAGGTCTAGTAGGTGGCCCGCCTTCTCCCCCTCATCATGATACTTCTGTCGCTGAAAGGATTGCTTTGTGCGAGCAAGTTCCACAACATGTGAGTTATATGCATCCTGTGCCTCCTTCCAGACAACTGATCGCCCTTCTCCACAAAGTTCGCCTCTGTCACTCCAACTTGGTCTCTCAAGAAATCTCCAAACTGTCGACTTTAAAGTTTGGCTCTACTAATTCCCTGAATGAGCACCCCTTAGGCAAGTCTTCATGGGTCCCATACCACCCCACCCGCGGCTGAGCCTGCATTCAGATTAAAATACTCCTGTATAGTAGAACTAATATATGAACAGTCAATTACCTGTAACCAGAAGGAATTAAATGTCCATAGCCGTTGAGAGATGGGAGCCACGGGTGAGGCGGACAGCCGCAGAAGCAAAAGGGGAATGGTCAGACAAAGTCCTAGCCAAATACTTCACCTCCACCACCTGTCTGCCCACCAACTCAGATCCCAGTGCCAGATCAATGCGTGATAAAGCCTCGTGCGATCTGGTATAGCAAGAGAACTGGAGTACATTGGGATGTCGGGTACGCCACAAATCTATCAGAGCCACCTCCTCCAACAATCTACCAAAGGCTGATACAGGACCCTCGGCATCCGTCCGTGCCTCCCCATATCTGTCCCAGTAGGGGTGAATAGTATTGTTAAAATCTCCCACCGTAATAACAGGTATATCAGGGTTACCATTAATAAATGTCAAGGCACCTCTTAACGCTACACTGCTATAAGGTAGAGGTATATATATCGATACTAACAGATATTCCTGCTTGAGGATAGTAGAGCGCATGCAAATAAAGCGACCTTCAGGGTTGATTCTGAACAACTGAACCTGGAAGGGAATTGATTTATGGACCAGGACACTAACCCCTCGGGAATAGCTAGATAACGCTGAGTGGAAAATATGACCCATCCATGACCTATGAAATGCCAGCGCCTCCTTCTTTCGCAAAATGGGTTTCTTGCAAACATACAATATCGGGGAAATGCAGGCGCAGATAATCCATCACAGCAAAACGTTTTGATGGGTCACCCAAGCCACGCACATTCCAGCTACAATATTAAATACATTAGTCATACTTAGACATCAGAACTATGACCCAGCTGATAACTTAATAGGAGCATTGTAGATGGAAGCAATACAATGGAGGTGCGGTACCAATAAGTAGGCATGATATCACAGATACAGAGCATCAATACGAACATAGAAACATAGAATGTGTCGGCAGATAAGAAACATTTGGCCCATCTAGTCTGCCCAATATACTGAATACTATGGATAGCCCCTGGCCCTATCTTAGGGCTCTTTCACATCTGCGTTCTTTTCTTCCGGCATAGAGTTCCGTCGTCGGGGCTCTATGCCGGAAGAATACTGATCAGGATTATCCTAATGCATTCTGAATGGACAGTCCGTCCTTCAGGATGCATCAGGATGTCTTCCATTCCGGAACGGAACGTTTTTTGGCCGCAGCAAATAGCGCAGCATTCTGCGCTTTTAGCTCCGGCCAAAAATCCTGAAGACTTGCCGCAAGGCCGGATCCGGAATGAATGCCCATTGAAAGGCATTGATCCGGATCCGGCCTTAAGCTAAACGTTGTTTCGGCGCATTGCCGGATGCGACGTTTAGCTTTTTCTCAATGGTTACCATGGCTGCCGGGACACTAAAGTCCTGGCAGCCATGGTAAAGTGTAGCGGGGGAGCGGGGGAGCAGTATACTTACCATCCGTGCGGCTCCCGGGGCGCTCCAGAGTGACGTCAGGGCGCCCCAAGCGCATGGATGACGTGATCGCATGGATCACATGATCCATGCGCATGGGGCGCTCTGACGTCACTCTGGAGCGCCCCGGGAGCCGCGCGGACTGTAAGTATACCGCTCCCCCGCTCCCCACTACTACTATGGCAACCAGGACTTTAATAGCGTCCTGGCTGCCATAGTAACACTGAAAGCATTTTGAAGACGGATCCGTCTTCAAATGCTTTCAGTACACTTGCGTTTTTCCGGATCCGGCGTGTAATTCCGGCAAGTGGAGTACACGCCGGATCCGGACAACGCAAGTGTGAAAGAGGCCTTATATGAAGGATGGCCTTATGCCTATCCCATGCATGCTTAAACTCCTCCACTGTATTTGCAGCTATCACTTCTGCAGGAAGGCTATTCCATGCATCCACTACTCTCTCAGTAACCTTTGCCCCTCTAATTTAAAACTATGTCCTCTTGTAGCAGTTTTTCTTCTTTTAAATATTCTCTCCTCTTTTACCTTGTTGATTCCCTTTATGTATTTAGCAGTTTCTCTCATATCCCCTCTGTCTTGTCTTTCTTCCAAGCTATACATGTTAAGGTCCTTTAATCTTTCCTGGTAAGTTTTATCCTGCAATCCATGGACCAGTTTAGTAGCTCTTCTCTGAACTCTCTCCAAAGTATCAATATCCTTCTGGAGATATGGTCTCCAGTACTGAGCACAATACTCCAAATGAGGTCTCACTAGGGCTCTGTAGAGCGGCATGAGCGCCCCCCTCTGTCTACTGGTAATGCCTCTCCCTATACACCCAAGCATTCTGCTAGCATTTCCTGCTGCTCTATGACATTGTCTGCCTACCTTTAAGTCTTCTGAAATAATGACCCCTAAATCCCTTTCCTCAGATACTGAGGTTAGGACTGTATCACTGATTGTATATTCTGCTCTTGGGTTTTTACGCCCCAGGTGCATTATCTTGCACTTATCAACATTGAATTTTAGTTGCCAGATTTTTGACCATTCCTCTAGTTTTCCTAAATCCTTTTCCATTTGGTGTATCCCTCCAGGAACATCAACCCTGTTACAAATCTTTGTGTCATCAGCAAAAAGACACACCTTACCATTGAGGCCTTCTGCAATTTAGCTGATAAAGATATTAAACAATATGGGTCCCAGAACAGATCCCTGAGGTACCCCACTGGTAACAAGACCTTGGTCTGAATATACTCTATTGACTACAACCCTCTGTTGTCTGTCCCGCAGCCACTGCCTAATCCATTCTACAATATGGGAGTCCAAGCCCAAAGACTGCACTTTATTGATAAGCCTTCTATGTGGGACAGTATGAAAAGCCTTACTAAAGTCTAGATAAGCGATGTCTACTGCACCTCCTCCATCTATTGTTTTAGTCACCCAATCAAAAAAATCAATAAGATTAGTTTGACATGATCTCCCTGAAGTAAACCCATGCTGTTTTTCATCTTTCAATCCATGGGATTTTAGATGTTCCACAATCCTCTCCTTAAGTATGGTTTCCATTAATTTCAACACTATTGATGTCAGGCTTACTGGCCTATAGTTGCCCGATTCCTCCCTACTACCTTTCATGTGAATGGGCACAACATTTGCTAATTTCCAATCTTCTGCTAATTTCCATATTGTAAAAAGTCCCCAGAAAAAAAGAGCAACAAAAATGAAAACCAGAACCAGAAAAACGTGCCTGCATTACATCATCCAACAGGCCGAGGCATAAGTCCTCCTTGAAACCAGACATATAACTCTCTACAGCTGCTGAGCGGGATTGTCCCCCGCTATTAAAGGATACACGTGCTCCGTGGGCAGTTCAGTAGTAGAATATTAGAGGGTTAACCTCCCAACAGGTCGCTTAGTGATAAGGGTACAAACTTGAAATAAACGGACGTCATTCATCTCTCCTCCTGTCGCAGCTGACGTTCATGCTGGTCAATCCACGAGGCCGCATCTTTTGGTGTACTGAAGAAATGAACAGATCCCAGAGCAGCCACCCGCAGACGTGCAGGGTACATCATAGAATAGGACACTTGCAAGGAACAAAGTCGCCGATTGACATCCAAGAACTGGCTCCGCTTTTTTTGGGCCTCTGAGGAAAAGTCCTGAAATAATGCAATTGTTTGCCCCTTAATGGTGATGTCAGGGCGATTTCTGGCTGCCCGTAAAATGGCATCCCGGTCTCTGTAATGAAGTAACTTAATCAGAACGGGTCGTTGAGGCGATCACTGCAGTGGCGGTCTGGTTGGGACTCGATGTGCCCTTTCCACCGCATATAGTTGGGAAAGCACCTCAGTGCCGGAAAAAAACATTTAAGCCAGCTTTCAAAGTAGGACGTAGGATCTTGTCCCTCAACTTTTTCAGGGATCCCCAGAAGTCGTACATTGTTGCGTCAAAGGCGGTTCTCTAGATCGTCAGTCTTGGCGATTAATGCTGAGATCTGCTGTTCATGGGTGCGGGATGCCCTGGTTAGAGGGGGCAACTTACCTTTCACCTCACTGACTCGGCCCTCCACCTCTACAATTTGTTCATTAACTTTCTGTAAGTCATGGCGAATAAAGGAGAACTCTGGCTTCAGGGACCCCATTTGCTGTTGTAATGCTGTCAGGGCCACTCCACACTGGGTAACTGCCCTGAAGACATCTTTTAATGTTGGCTCTGCACTCTGGGGGGATATGGACCCCTCCTCCCCTGCCACCACTGCCTCCTCAGCCCCTGCTGCACCAACCTCCATATTGTCATCCTGGGCTCCTCCTGCAGTAGTCTTCTCCTCAGTGGGAATCGCCTCCTCCACCTCAAAATCTTCTGCCATATAAGGCCCCTGCAGCTCTGGCATCTTCTGTGGTGCCCTGGAGCTCACCAGACTCTGCGCCGCTACCGGTACACCTCCTGCTCTACCTTGTTTCTTCACTGCGAGGAGCGCGTCGGCACCATCTTGTGCAGCGTGCTCGGCACCTCCCGCTGTCTCCCTGCTATTTTTAGCGGCGCCTCTGGCCATGGGACCCCTCCAGAAGGACACTGGGCTATGAAGGCTGAACTGGGGACGCTGCGATCATCCCAGGGAAGCTCAGTTAAGCCCATGGAGCAGGCTTTTGGAGTAAGGTGGCGGGAGCTAACTCTCGCTGCTGCCGCTCACATCCCCGGTCAGGCCACGCCTCATAATGGTTCATTTTATCTGGGGAGCAATCATTAGGAGAAATAAAATGTCCGCCATCCTATTATTACACACAAAACCTGTCCTAATCACACATCAGGACACAGCCACATCCCCACCTCCTCTCTGTACTTCATGTCTTCTCATGAACTCCATTCCCACAGAGATTCAGCTGAAGATCATCTATATTCAGGATCATAATCCCTGACAAGCAGAGCAGAGAGGAAGATGAGGCAGCTCTTTAGCTCAGTGCTCTGAAGTAACTTGTCCTCCTGTGGATTAGGACAGGTTCTGTGTGTACTAATAGGACGGCAGACATTTTATTTCTCCTAATGATTGCTCCCTAGACAAAATAAGCCATTATAACTAATGAAAGATATTTGGGAATTTATTTATGATAAAGTAATATTTACGTATTTTCATTTTCTTTTTTCCTGGAGAACCCCTTTAAATGACTCCTGGTGAGGAATTCCTCCGATCTGCAATAACTTTATTTTGATGTACAGTGCTCATACCACCATCGTCATGGTCAGCTCGGAAGGCATGGCGCAGGTGCAGATACCTGTAGAAATCAGAAGTCGGCAAACCAGAATCTGTCTGAAGCTGCTCATAGGTTTTCAATACATTATCAAGAAGCTGATGAACTCTAGTAAGACCCCTTCATCGCCATCCCCCCATACCCTGCAGAGAGCACATATGTGGTAGCCAGGGGGTGTCCCATATCGAAGTATACTGAGTAATGCCTTTTATACCTTGCTGGTCTCTCACTTTCCACCATGCCTTATGCAGTAGAAGTATAGTAGGGAACGCCAGACCCAACACTTTCAACTTATTTGCCTTTAATGCTTCGTATAAATTAGATACCTTCAGAAGCTCCTCAATAGCCGGCCTTGGGGATCCCCCCCTCCCCGCCCCGAATGTGCTGAAGCTGAGCAGAGAAGAAGTACACCCAGGGGTTTGGGAGGGCTAGTCTCCCATCTATCTTACTCCTCTGAAGTTTCTCCAGTCCCAAACGTGCCAAGCCTCCACACCATATAAGCTCCCTAAAGATTCTATTAATTGAATGGAAAAAGATGAGAGGTAACCATATGGGAGCATTATGCAACAGATGAAGTAACTGTGGCATCCATACCATCTTAATAAGATGACTCCGTCCCACCACCGACAGTGGCAGCTTAGACCAGACATGCAGCTTCTGCTTAAATCTACCTATGAGAGGGGACAGATTCAGTTTCTCATACAGTTTCCTAGACACAACTACCCCCAAATACTTAAACTCACCCACCACCTGAAGTCCTGCCTGGGCATAAACCCTGGGGTCATCTACATTATCTAAAGGGAGGAGGGATAATGTATTCCAATTTATAACCAAGCCGGAATAGCGCCCAAAGGTACCAATCACATCCATAACAATAGATAGGGGGTCCCTAGCATCGGCTAAGAACAACAGAGTGTCGTCCGCATACAATGCTATTTTCTCTTGAGACCTCCCCCGACCAAACCCAGTGATCCCAGCATGATCCCTGAAAGAGCCGCTAAAGGCTAAATGGTCAGAGCAAACAGCAATGTGGATAAATGACAATCCTGCCTGGTTCCCCTATATAACCAGAATCCTTCTGATAGGCACCCATTCACTCGTACCCGTGCTGTAGGCCTACCATATAACAACCGAACCCAGGCAATGACTCAATCTCCCCCAGACCAAACCTCTCTAGTACCTCCCAGAGATACTCCTACTCAAAGCTGTCAAACCCTTAGCGGCACTAAGGAGCAGATGACCCTAACCCCTGGATTTTCCACCGGGATTTGCAAATTAGGATATAGGCGTCTGATATTAACCGCCGTGGATCTGGCCGGCATAAATCTGGACTGATCAGTGTTTATAAGGGAGGTGATAACCCTAGAGAGGCGCACAGCTGGCACCTTAGCCAGTATCTTAATGTCTGTGGGCAACAAGGATATAGGCCGCTATGAGTCCCTTGTTTGTGAAGAACGCCTATAATAGCTTCCTGCATAGACGCAGGAAGGTTCCCCATTTCTGAAGCCTCCTGATAAACCTGCAACAACTGGGGTAGTAAGAGGTCTCCAAATTTCTTATATATTTCCACCGGCAACCCATCAGTCCGCGGCGATTTATTGTTCACCATAGAAGACACTGCTTCCTTGATCTCTAGCAACTGTAATGGGCGTTAAGATATTCTCTATCCGTATCTGACAACACAGGCAAGGATACCCCTGTAGGTAAGATGAGACGTCTTCCCTGGTGCAAGCGAGCCCGGACCAATACAGATCAGTGTAGAAGGAGCGAAAAATGGACACTATCACTTGCGTATCAAAAACCTCCGTCCCATTCAGCCCCTTCAAGGCAGTAACATACGCCGAGGCAGAATGGGCCCTAGATACGAGAGCTAACGGGTGGCCTGCCTTCTGCCCCTCATCGTAATACTTCTGACGCTGAAAGGATTGTTTCGTGCGGGCAATTTTCACAACATGGGAGCTATATGCATCCTGTGCCTCCTTCCAGACAAAGAGAGCTGGTCGCCCTTCTCCACAAACTCACCCTGCGTCACCCCCACCCGCTCCCGCAGAAAATCCCCAAACTGTCAACTTTTAAGTTTAGCCCTACTAATCCCCTGAATAAGCGTTCCCCGCAGGCAAGCCTTCAAGGCGTCCCACACCACCCCGCTCATTGCTGAGCCTGTATTCAGACTGAAATACTCCTGTATAGTATGAGTAATATACGAGCAGTCAATCACCTGTAGCCAAAAAGAGTTAAGTGCCCATAAACGCTGCGAGGGGGGTACTATAGGCGAGGTGGACAGGCGCAGGAACAGACGGGAGTGGTCAGACAAAGCCCTGGTCAAGTACTTTGCCTCCACCACCTCAAATTTGGACCCCAATGCCAAATCAATGCGGTATAAAGCCTCATGTGACCTGGCGTAGCAAAAAAAATTGACATACGATGGGATGCCGGACGCGCCACAGATCCACCAGAAACACCTCTTCCAATAATCTCCCAAATAAGGACAATTGGCCACCTGCTTCTGCCTGTGTCCCCCCATATCTATCCCAGTATGGGTGAATGGTGTTATTAAAGTCACCCACCATAATGACTGGCACATCAGGGCCCCTCTCAACGTCACACTGCTATAAGGAGGAGGTATATATAGTGATATTAACAGATACTCCTGTGTAAATATTGTACAATGCACATATACAAAGCGGCCATCATGGTCAACTCTAGACAACTGCACCTGACAGGGGATGGACTTATGGACCAGGACACTAACCCCACGGGCATAGCTAGAAAAGGCACAGTGAATAGTATGGCTCATCCACGGCCCGTAAAAACATCTGTGCCCTATCCATCGAAAAATGTGTTTCCTGTAAACATACAATAGCGGGAAGGTGCGGGTGTAGATAATCGATGACGGCAAAACGCTTTGATGGGTCAACCAGATCAACTGTGTAACAGAGTGGGAGCAGTGCAACATGAAGCCACAAGATGGCGAGATAAGATCAATAATTAAGCTTAGTGTCACAGATATAGAGCATCAAAATGGAAAAGCTGTAAAAAATCCCCTGAAATAGAAAACTGTAAAAACAGAAAACAGGACCAAAAAAAAGTGCCTGCATAATGTCATCTAACAGGCCGAGGCATAAGTCCTCCATGAAACCAGACAACAATCAGAACTAGCTAGATGTTATCTTCCTCCACGCGTGCTCCATGGGCAGTTCGGTAGTAGAACAGTAGAGTCCCGACTGGTCACTCAGTAGAAACCAAGGGAGCAAACTTTGAATAGACGGACGGCCATCATCTCTCCTTTTGTCGCAGTTGTCGCTCATGCTGGTCGATCCATGTAGCCGCATCTTTAGGAGCATTAAAGAAATGAGTAGATCCCAGAGCATTGTGTAGGGCACTTGCAAGGAGCGAAGTCGCCGCTTTACATCCAAGAACTGGTATCGCTTCTTTTGGACTTTGAAGAAAAATCTTGAAAGAACGCAATTGTTGGCGCATTAATACAGTGCTGCCCATAATTATTCATACCCCAGGCAAATTTTGACTTAAAATTACTTTTATTCAACCAGCGAGTAATTTTTTGATGGGAAATGACATAGGTGTCTTCCAAAAGATAATAAGACGATGTACAAGAGGCATTATTGTGGGGAAAAAAAAAATATTTCTCAGCTTTTATTTACATTTGAGCAAAAAATGTTCCGCACTGGAAAATCTCAGAGGACGTGGTCGGAAGCCAAAAGTGACACCTGTGCTGCCAGGAGGATAGTTAGAGAGGTGAAAAAGAATCCAAGGATCACCACCAAGGCCATCCTGGTGAATCTGGGCTCTGCTGGTGGCAATGTCTCAAGGCGGACAATCCAACGGACACTGCACACTGCAGACCAAGGAGGATGCCACTTCTCCAGATAAGGCACACAAAAGCTCGCTTGGCCTTTGCAAAAGCTCATCTGGACAAAGAAGAAGACTTCTGGTCTTCTGTGTTATGGTCAGATGAAACAAAAATAAAATTGTTTGGTCACAATGATGTTTCCTTCATTTGGCGTTATATCGGAGAAGCCTTTAACCCAAAGAACACCATCTCCACTGTCAAACATGGTGGTGGGAACCTAATGCTTTGGGGGTGTTTTTCAGCCAATGGACCTGGAAACCTAATCACAGTAGATGGCAGCATCAAAAAAGAGCAATACATGAGGATTCTCACCGAGAACATCAGGCAGTCTGCAGAGAAACTTGGCCTTGGGCACCAGTGGACATTTCAGCATGACAATGACCCAAAACACACAGCAAAAGTGTTGAAGAAATGGTTAGCAGACAACAACATTAACGTTTTGGAGTGGCCCAGCCAGAGTCCAGACTGGAATCCAATTGAGAATCTGTGGAGGGAGCTAAAGATCAGGGTGATGGCAAGAAGACCCTCCAACCTGAAACATTTGGAGCTCATTGCTAAAGATGAATGGGCAAAAATACCTGTGGAGACATGCAAAAAGCTGGTCTGCAATTATAGGAAGCGTTTGATTGCTGTAATAGCCAATAAAGGATTTCTATTGATTATTGAGAAGGGGATGAATAATTTTGGACTGGACACTTTTTGCTCAAATGTAAATAAAAGCTGAGAATTCCCCCCCCCCCCACAATAATGCCTCTTGTACATCGTCTTATTATCTTTTGGGAGACGCCTATGTCATTTCCCGTCAAAAAATTACTTGCTGGTGGAATAAAAGTAACTTTAAGTCAAAATTTGCCAGGGGTATGAATAATTATGGGCAGCACAGTTATTTCAAGGCGATTCCTGGCTACCCGTAGAATAGTGTCTCGGTCCCTGTGGTGAAGTAGCTTAATCAGCACGGGTCGCGGAGGCGCCCCTGGTGGTAACGGTCTGGTAGGGATCCGGTGCGCCCGCTCCAAAGCATATAATGGGGAGAGCACCTCTGTGCCAAAGACGTCTTTAAGTCAATTCTCAAAATAGGACGTAGGGTCCTGTCCCTCTGCCTTCTCAGGGACCCCCAGGAGTCGGACATCTAAGGCATCTCTAGGTCGTTGGATTTGGCTATTAGCGCTGAGATCTGCTGCTCATGGGTGCGGGACACTGGTTATTAGGTAACTTATCTTCCACCTCGCTGACACGGCCCTCCACCTCTACAATTCTCTCATTGACTTTCTGCAGGTCATGTCGGATAAAGGAGAACTCCTGCTTCAGGGACCTCATTTGCTGCTGCCACTCCACACTGGGTAACTGCCCTGAAGACATCCTTCGGTGTAGGCTCTTCACTCTAGGGAGAAGTGTCCCCCCTCCTCTGCCATAACTGCTTCCTCTGCCACAGCTTCACTGACCTCCATTGCCTGGGCTTGCTTACCTCCTGCAGAAGCCTTCTCCTCCCTTGCATGGTCCGCCTCCTTCACCTGCAGCTCTTACTCCACAGAGGGCCCTTTCAGCCCTGGCATCTTCTGTGAGGCCTTAGAGCCAGCCAGAGCCTGCGCTGCAGCCGACACAGCTCCTGCCCTGCTCATTTTCTTCACTGATGTAACCCGTGTATCGGGGAGGGCTCCCCAGGATACAGCGAAGTCACGAACGAGGAAAGCAACTCCAACACCGGCTTTGCCAAAACAGAATTTTACTTAAATATGGTAATGAACACAACCACAAATGCTGGGAACACACAATAAATTTACATACACCCAGTCCAAAGGCTGAGACCCTTGTGCTGCACTGCGCGGCGCCCTCCGGTGGATGTTGGAGGTAAGAGCAGTAATTTACCTACTGGCGGGCACAACTAAACATCCACGCTTTACCTGTTATCCTAACAAAATCAGGAACAACTGTTTGGGTGTGTAGTGCGGGCTAGCCTGCGGTGCAGCATAACAGCTTACAATCTTACAGTGCTCTACAGTATTCCCCCTCCCATAACTGGTCCTGTAGCACGTGCCTGAGTATTGCTTCTGAGCAAACCTCCAGCCTGGCTTGAGTTTTTGGGAAGTTTATGAGCTCTCCAGTGTGAAGAGTCCCTGCAATGAACAGCCAGCAACAGTTGTGGCCTGATACAAACAGAAACCCTATCTAACCAACTACAGGCCTGGTCTCAGTCTCTAGGATCCTAGGCGCCAACACTGTAATGAGGTGCGTGCACGATTAGTCTTACCGACCTGTGTCTGCTCTGCCTCCGCTGGGGACTGTGAACTGACCAAAAGCTTCTTCAACAAGCATGCGGTACCGTGAAATATGTTGCTTTGCTTCTCATTTCTCATCAGCATTCCTGGAAGCAATTCTCGTTCCTCTGGACAGGATCAGGGCCTCGGACACGATCATGTTCACTGGGCTGTAGTTCACCGAAGGGTGCTCCCACACCTGGATGTCGACCGATTCTCCTCACACACAACACAGCCCCTGGATCCTCTGCCAAGCTCTGCCCAAGATAGCTGCTCTACCTCTTCCTGTTTAGGATTTGTAACTCCACTTCTCATAAATATGGAAAATATGCAGCCTGTTAGCTGTGTTTAGGAAACAGCGGCATCTTGTGGCCAAACAGCAGAATGTCAGTCCAGATAATTTTACTTAATTTAGGCAAACAGTGTTCACACATTGAGAGCTGTTTCACACTGAGAAGAGCGTCTTGGCGCCATCATGTGCCCCACGCTCCGCACCTCCCACCACCTCTTTACTCTTTTTACCAGCCCATCCGGCCATCGGGAGGACACCGGACAGGTAGGGCAGCAATAACTAAGGGGTGATCTGCCCCAGGGATGCCACAGTGAGCCCACGGAGAGCAGGATACAGGCTCTATTAGCGGGAGCTCAACCTCAGTGCTGCTACTCACATCTCCGGCCAAACCACGCCCCTGCTCCCCAATATCTCCTCCATCACACAGACTGCTCCCCAATATCTCCTATCAGACAGACTTATGGTGGCTACTCATAACACCCTCAAAGGACGGACTTTATAACACCGCCCCCAGCTCAGTTAAGCAATGCCCCGACCCAGTTAGGTCACGCACCCACCCAGCCCGCAGCTGACGGAGATTTAAAAAGTGAAAGGCAGTATTAACTTCAGGTCAGCTGCCAAGGCGGGAGGGAGACTTTATCCCTGCATCTCACACTCAGACAGCACAGTGCTGCTGAAAAAAATAGAGGGCCACAGCAGCATATCCACCAATTCTTCTTTATTCAAACGATCACCTCACAACAGGGCATAAAAGTAGCAGCAACGTTTCGGCTACGAATAGCCTTTATCAAGCATATTTTACAACTAAAATCACAGCATATAAATCCAATATACTGGAACCACCCACAATTCTAACCATCCAATAGACCGTGATGCCATAGGTCACACCTACCTAGCATAGGGTCACCATCACATTGAATCACATTAATCAGCTGATACAAATGTGTAACAATTGTAATCACAAGTAGAGTTGAGCGAACACCTGGATGTTCGGGTTCGAGAAGTTCGGCCGAACATCCCGGAAATGTTCGGGTTCGGGATCCGAACCCGATCCGAACTTCGTCCCGAACCCGAACCCCATTGAAGTCAATGGGGACCCGAACTTTTCGGCACTAAAAAGGCTGTAAAACAGGCCAGGAAAGAGCTAGAGGGCTGCAAAAGGCAGCAACATGTAGGTAAATCCCCTGCAAACAAATGTGGATAGGGAAATGAATTAAAATAAAAATTAAATAAATAAAAATTAACCAAAATCAATTGGAGAGAGGTTCCATAGCAGAGAATCTGGCTTCCCGTCACCCACCACTGGAACAGTCCATTCTCAGATATTTAGGCCCCGGCACCCAGGCAGAGGAGAGAGGTCCCGTAACAGAGAATCTGTCTTCATGTCAGCAGAGAATTAGTCTGCATGTCATAGCAGAGAATGAGGCTTCACGTCAGCCACCACTGCAACAGTCCATTGGCATATATTTAGGCCCAGCACCCAGGCAGAGGAGAGAGGTCCCGTAACAGAGAATCTGGCTTCATGTCAGCAGAGAATCAGTCTGCATGTCATAGCAGAGAATGAGGCTTCACGTCACCCACCACTGCAACAGTCCATTGTCATATATTTAGGCCCAGCACCCAGGCAGAGGAGGGAGGTCCCGTAACAGAGAATCTGGCTTCATGTCAGCAGAGAATCAGTCTGCATGTCATAGCAGAGAATCAGGCTTCACGTCACCCACCACTGCAACAGTCCATTGTCATAAATTTAGGCCCAGCACTAGTGTTGAGCGGCATGTCCCATATTCGAATTCGCGAAATTTTGTGAATATTCGAAAGAATATTCGTAAAATATTCGCGATTATTCAAATTCGTTATTATTTCGCATATGCGATAATTCGAATTTTCGCATCGCATAATACATATGCTATGCAAAATTCACATGTGCGCTAATGAAATCGCCTTACGAAGATTCGCAACTCAATTCAATCACTAATGTATGAATGCAATGCCCTTTGCCTCTGTTCTGGGACAAGTGTAGATATTCGCATGTGCGCTAATAAAATCGCCTTACGAAGATTCGCACCTCAATCACTTTCTAGGGAATGTGAGACTTTTGGGAATCAATCGAGATACAGTGGGGGGTGATGACAGTAGTTGACAGAGTACAGATCAATGTAATCTGTAAGGTGGAAAGTAAAATAAAAAATACGAATATTCGTAAATCGAATTTTACGAAGTTCTACGTATTCGCGAATATGGTGCTATACTATATGAATGCACAGGCCTTTGCCTCTCTGTTCTGGGGACAAGTGTAGATATTTGCATTTGCGTTAATAAAATCGCCTTACGAAGATTCGCAGCTCAATTCAATCACTAATGTATGAATGCAAAGCCCTTTGCCTCTGTTCTGGGACAAGTGTAGATATTCGCATGTGCGCTAATAAAATCGCCTTACGAAGATTCGCAACTCAATTCACTAATGTATGAATGCAAAGCCCTTTGCCTCTGTTCTGGGACGTGCCGATATTCGCATGTGCGCTAATAAAATCGCCTTACGAAGATTCGCGCCTCAATCACTTTCTAGGCAATGTGAGTAAGATCTGAGCTGTTGGACCTTTGGGAAACAATCAATTATATGTGTACTGTAATTTTGTGGGGGGGGGGGGGAAAAACAAAAAACGAATATTCGTTTTTACGAATATATAGCACTATATTCGAAATATTCGCGAAATCGCGAAGTTGCGATATTCGCGAAAAAAATTTGCTTTTCGAATATTCGCGCTCAACACTACCCAGCACCCAGGCAGAGGAGAGAGGTCCCGTAACAGAGAATCTGGCTTCATGTCAGCAGAGAATCAGTCTGCATGTCATAGCAGAGAATGAGGCTTCACGTCAGCCACCACTGCAACAGTCCATTGGCATATATTTAGGCCCAGCACCCAGGCAGAGGAGGGAGGTCCCGTAACAGAGAATCTGTCTTCATGTCAGCAGAGAATTAGTCTGCATGTCATAGCAGAGAATGAGGCTTCACGTCAGCCACCACTGCAACAGTCCATTGGCATATATTTAGGCCCAGCACACACACAGGCAGAGGAGAGAGGTCCCGTAACAGAGAATCTGGCTTCATGTCAGCAGAGAATTAGTCTGCATGTCATAGCAGAGAATGAGGCTTCACGTCAGCCACCACTGCAACAGTCCATTGGCATATATTTAGGCCCAGCACCCAGGCAGAGGAGGGAGGTCCCGTAACAGAGAATCTGGCTTCATGTCAGCAGAGAATCAGTCTGCATGTCATAGCAGAGAATGAGGCTTCACGTCAGCCACCACTGCAACAGTCCATTGGCATATATTTAGGCCCAGCACCCAGGCAGAGGAGGGAGGTCCCGTAACAGAGAATCTGTCTTCATGTCAGCAGAGAATTAGTCTGCATGTCATAGCAGAGAATGAGGCTTCACGTCAGCCACCACTGCAACAGTCCATTGGCATATATTTAGGCCCAGCACACACACAGGCAGAGGAGAGAGGTCCCGTAACAGAGAATCTGGCTTCATGTCAGCAGAGAATCAGTCTGCATGTCATAGCAGAGAATGAGGCTTCACGTCAGCCACCACTGCAACAGTCCATTGGCATATATTTAGGCCCAGCACACACACAGGCAGAGGAGAGAGGTCCCGTAACAGAGGATCTGGCTTCATGTCAGCAGAGAATCAGTCTGCATGTCATAGCAGAGAATCAGGCTTCACGTCAGCCACCACTGCAACAGTCCATTGTCATAAATTTAGGCCCAGCACCCAGGCAGAGGAGAGAGGTCCCGTAACAGAGAATCTGGCTTCATGTCAGCAGAGAATCAGGCTTCACGTCACCCACCACTGTAAGAGTCAATTTTCATAAATTTAGGCCCAGAACCCAGGCAGAGGAGAAAGGTCCCGTAACAGACAATCTGGCTTCATGTCAGCAGAGAATCAGTCTTCATATCATAGCAGAGAATCAGGCTTCACGTCACCCACCACTGCAACAGTCCATTGGCATATATTTAGGCCTAGCACACAGGCAGAGCAGAGAGGTCCCGTAACAGACAATCTGGCTTCATGACAGCAGAGAATCAGTCTGCATGTCATAGCAGAGAATCAGGCTTCACGTCAGCCACCACTGCAACAGTCCATTGTCATAAATTTAGGCCCAGCACCCAGGCAGAGGAGAGAGGTCCCGTAACAGAGGATCTGGCTTCATGTCAGCAGAGAATCAGTCTGCATGTCATAGCAGAGAATGAGGCTTCACGTCAGCCACCACTGCAACAGTCCATTGTCATAAATTTAGGCCCAGCACCCAGGCAGAGGAGAGAGGTCCCGTAACAGACAATCTGGCTTCATGTCAGCAGAGAATTAGTCTGCATGTCATAGCAGAGAATCAGGCTTCATGTCAGCCACCACTGCAACAGTCCATTGGCATATATTTAGGCCTAGCACACAGGCAGAGGAGAGGTTCATTCAACTTTGGGTAGCATCGCAATATAATGGTAAAATGAAAATAAAAATAGGATTGAATGAGGAAGTGCCCTGGAGTCCAATAATATATGGTTATGGGGAGGTAGTTAATGTCTAATCTGGACAAGGGACGGACAGGTCCTGTGGGATCCATGCCTGGTTCATTTTTATGAACGTCAGCTTGTCCACATTGGCTGTAGACAGGCGGCTGCGTTTGTCTGTAATGACGCCCCCTGCCGTGCTGAATACACGTTCAGACAAAACGCTGGCTGCCGGGCAGGCCAGCACCTCCAAGGCATAAAAGGCTAGCTCTGGCCACGTGGACAATTTAGAGACCCAGAAGTTGAATGGGGCCGAACCATCAGTCAGTACGTGGAGGGGTGTGCACACGTACTGTTCCACCATGTTAGTGAAATGTTGCCTCCTGCTAACACGTTGCGTATCAGGTGGTGGTGCAGTTAGCTGTGGCGTGTTGACAAAAGTTTTCCACATCTCTGCCATGCTAACCCTGCCCTCAGAGGAGCTGGCCGTGACACAGCTGCCTTGGCGACCTCTTGCTCCTCCTCTGCCTTGGCCTTGGGCTTCCACTTGTTCCCCTGTGACATTTGGGAATGCTCTCAGTAGCGCGTCTACCAACGTGCGCTTGTACTCGCGCATCTTCCTATCACGCTCCAGTGCAGGAAGTAAGGTGGGCACATTGTCTTTGTAGCGTGGATCCAGCAGGGTGGCAACCCAGTAGTCCGCACAGGTTAAAATGTGGGCAACTCTGCTGTCGTTGCGCAGGCACTGCAGCATGTAGTCGCTCATGTGTGCCAGGCTGCCCAGGGATAAGGACAAGCTGTCCTCTGTGGGAGGCGTATCGTCATCGTCCTGCCTTTCCCCCCAGCCACGCACCAGTGATGGACCCGAGCTGCGTTGGGTGCCACCCCGCTGTGACCATGCTTCATCCTCATCCTCCTCCACCTCCTCCTCATCCTCGTCCTCCTCGTCCTCCAGTAGTGGGCCCTGGCTGGCCACATTTGTACCTGGCCTCTGCTGTTGCCAAAAACCTCCCTCTGAGTCACTTCGAAGAGACTGGCCTGAAAGTGCTAAAAATGACCCCTCTTCCTCCTCCTCCTCCTCCTCCTCCTGGGCCACCTCCTCTTCCATCATCGCCCTAAGTGTTTTCTCAAGGAGACATAGAAGTGGTATTGTAACGCTGATAACGGTGTCATCGCCACTGGCCATGTTGGTGGAGTACTCGAAACAGCGCAACAGGGCACACAGGTCTCGCATGGAGGCCCAGTCATTGGTGGTGAAGTGGTGCTGTTCTGTAGTGCGACTGACCCGTGCGTGCTGCAGCTGAAACTCCACTATGGCCTGCTGCTGCTCGCACAGTCTGTCCAGCATGTGCAAGGTGGAGTTCCACCTGGTGGGCACGTCGCATATGAGGCGGTGAGCGGGAAGGCCGAAGTTACGCTGTAGCGCAGACAGGCGAGCAGCAGCAGGATGTGAACGCCGGAAGCGCGAACAGACGGCCCGCACTTTATGCAGCAGCTCTGACATGTCGGGGTAGTTGTGAATGAACTTCTGCACCACCAAATTCAGCACATGCGCCAAGCAAGGGATGTGCGTCAAATTGGCTAGTCCCAGAGCTGCAACGAGATTTCGCCCATTATCACACACCACCAGGCCGGGCTTGAGGCTCACCGGCAGCAACCACTCGTCGGTCTGTTGTTCTATACCCCGCCACAACTCCTGTGCGGTGTGGGGCCTGTCCCCCAAACATATGAGTTTCAGAATGGCCTGCTGACGTTTACCCCGGGCTGTGCTGAAGTTGGTGGTGAAGGTGTGTGGCTGACTGGATGAGCAGGTGGAAGAAGAGGAGGAGGAAGCCGAGAAGGAGGAGGTGGCAACAGGAGGCAAAGAATGTTGCCCTGCGATCCTTGGCGGCGGAAGGACGTGCGCCAAACAGCTCTCCGCCTGGGGCCCAGCTGCCACTACATTTACCCAGTGTGCAGTTAGGGAGATATAGCGTCCCTGGCCGTGCTTACTGGTCCACGTATCTGTGGTTAGGTGGACCTTGCCACAGATGGCGTGGCGCAGTGCACACTTGATTTTATCGGATACTTGGTTGTGCAGGGAAGGCACGGCTCTCTTGGAGAAGTAGTGCCGGCTGGGAACAACATACTGTGGGACAGCAAGCGACATGAGCTGTTTGAAGCTGTCTGTGTCCACCAGCCTAAATGACAGCATTTCATAGGCCAGTAGTTTAGAAATGCTGGCATTCAGGGCCAGGGATCGAGGGTGGCTAGGTGGGAATTTACGCTTTCTATCAAATGTTTGTGAGATGGAGAGCTGAACGCTGGCGTGTGACATGGTTGAGACGCTTGGTGACGGAGGTGGTGGTGGTGGTGTTGGTGGTACATCCCCTGTTTGCTGGGCGGCAGGTGCCAACGTTCCTCCAGAGGCGGAGGAAGAGGCCGAGGCGGCAGCAGCAGAATAGGCCGAGGCGGCAGCAGCAGAAGAGGTAGCAGGGGGAGCCTGAGTGACTTCCTTGGTTTTAAGGTGTTTACTCCACTGCAGTTCATGCTTTGCATGCAGGTGCCTGGTCATGCAGGTTGTGCTCAGGTTCAGAACGTTAATGCCTCGCTTCAGGCTCTGATGGCACAGCGTGCAAACCACTCGGGTCTTGTCGTCAGCACATTGTTTGAAGAAGTGCCATGCCAGGGAACTCCTTGAAGCTGCCTTTGGGGTGCTCGGTCCCAGATGGCGGCGGTCAGTAGCAGGCGGAGTCTCTTGGCGGCGGGTGTTCTGCTTTTGCCCACTGCTCCCTCTTTTGCTACGCTGTTGGCTCGGTCTCACCACTGCCTCTTCCTCCGAACTGTGAAAGTCAGTGGCACGACCTTCATTCCATGTGGGGTCTAGGACCTCATCGTCCCCTGCATCGTCTTCCACCCAGTCTTGATCCCTGACCTCCTGTTCAGTCTGCACACTGCAGAAAGACGCAGCAGTTGGCACCTGTGTTTCGTCATCATCAGAGACATGCTGAGGTGGTATTCCCATGTCCTCATCATCAGGAAACATAAGTGGTTGTGCGTCAGTGCATTCTATGTCTTTCACCGCTGGGGAAGGGCTAGGTGGATGCCCTTGGGAAACCCTGCCAGCGGAGTCTTCAAACAGCATAAGAGACTGCTGCATAACTTGAGGCTGAGACAGTTTCCCTGGTATGCATGGGGGTGATGTGACAGACTGATGGGGTTGGTTTTCAGGCGCCATCTGTGCGCTTTCTGCAGAAGACTGGGTGGGAGATAATGTGAACGTGCTGGATCCACTGTCGGCCACCCAATTGACTAATGCCTGTACCTGCTCAGGCCTTACCATCCTTAGAACGGCATTGGGCCCCACCATATATCGCTGTAAATTCTGGCGGCTACTGGGACCTGAGGTAGTTGGTACACTAGGACGTGTGGATGTGGCAGAACGGCCACGTCCTCTCCCAGCACCAGAGGGTCCACTAACACCACCACGACCATGTCCACGTCCGCGTCCCTTACTAGATGTTTTTCTCATTGTTATGGTTCACCACAACAACAAATATATTATTTGGCCCAATGTATTGTATTCAAATTCAGCGGGATATAAATTTGAGGCCTAGTATTTAGGCGCTGGGTGACCGGTATGGATTTAGTGACAGAATTAGACTTGGAAATACACAGTAGCGGGTGTGTGTGAAGTTATTCTGAATGACCCTATGTGCACCTTCAATATGATCTACCCTTTTAGGGATAGATTTCAAATAGCTCTGATATAGCAGAAACCACTAAATTATGAAATTGCTAAATTGGGAATTGTATTTCAACCCAGAACAAGAAATGTGCTTGAACGGACACTAAATAACTCGCCCAGCTACAGCACTAAGGACAGATTTAGCGGGATATAAATTTGAGGCCTAGTATTTAGGCGCTGGGTGACAGGTATGGATTTAGTGACAGAATTAGACTGGGATATGGCCAAAAAATAAACAGACTATTGCTGGTTAAATGCACTTGGTGTGACAGCTTCACCCTGATGTAGGCTTTAGCCAAAAAACAACCACACCATTGAGGGTTAAATGCACTTGGTCGCAGCTTGTGCTGGCGCACCACAAGACACAAAATGGCCGCCGATCACCCCAGAAAAATGTGACTGACAAACGGTCTGTGCAGCCTAAAAACAGTGAGCAATTGAGGATCAGCAGCTCAATGATCCACAGCTGCAGATCGATCAGTTAATCAAGTCCTTTGGAGGAGTTAATCTGCCTAATCTCGCCCTACTGTCGCAGCCGCAACCTCTCCCTACGCTAATCAGAGCAGAGTGACGGGCGGCGCTATGTGACTCCAGCTTAAATAGAGGCTGGGTCACATGGTGCTCTGACCAATCACAGCCATGCCAATAGTAGGCATGGCTGTGATGGCCTCTTGGGGCAAGTAGTATGACGCTTGTTGATTGGCTGCTTTGCAGCCTTTCAAAAAGCGCCAAGAAAGCGTCACAAAAGCGCGAAGAAAGCGACGAACACCGAACCCGAACCCGGACTTTTACGAAAATGTCCGGGTTCGGGTCCGTGTCACGGACACCCCAAAATTCGGTACGAACCCGAACTATACAGTTCGAGTTCGCTCATCCCTAATCACAAGTTCACCTGTGTGGGGTTATGGCGTGTGAACATCCACAAAGTTGTTGGCGTCTCACGATGGAGAGTGCGCATGTCCGTAGATGTCATCAAAGGGCGGCACATGTAAAACATCCCCGCAATCACATATGACGTATATACCAGCACGATGGTTGGCGTCCCGATGTAGAGGCAGCGCAGGTCCATGAGCGTCATCAGGGGGCGGCCGGTTTACGTCACAATGCCGCACCTCCTTGTGACGCACCAGGCTGACGTATGATTGGGGAGGTAACATGGCTACCAATAAAAAATGTCCGCACCGCTAAGGTAAACAAACAGCGTGCAGGGCGTTTATCGGAGGAGGCCCTAACACATAATAGAAATCTAATGCGCAGCATAGCTCAATTTGAAGAAGAATCAACATGCCGATGTTAAAGCGCGATCCCCACACAGGTTTACATATAAAATACAGTACAAAATACCAATGCTGAATAAAAAGCAAATATAATTGACACGAGGCCTCATCTACACAGAGATCGTCATGTCAAATAACCTATCAATGGAGGCTGGTGACCAGATAGGTGTATATTGATAATCATGGAGCAATTCATTGTGGTATATTCAAAACATTTACAAATACATAAAAACAATACAATGTAACAGATCTCGAGATTCAGTCCGAAAGGTTGTAGAGACCTTCGCAACTGGTTAAGGGCCCTTTCACACCTGCGTTATAGTCTTCCGGCATAGAGTTCCGTCGTCGGGGCTCTATGCCGGAAGAATACTGATCAGGATTATCCTAATGCATTCTGAATGGACAGTCCGTCCTTCAGGATGCATCAGGATGTCTTCAGTTCCGGAACGGAACGTTTTTTGGCCGCAGCAAATAGCGCAGCATGCTGCGCTTTTTGCTCCGGCCAAAAATCCGGAACACTTGCCGCAAGGCCGGATCCGGAATGAATGCCCATTGAAAGGCATTAATCCGGATCCGGCCTTAAGCTAAACGTCGTTTCGGCGCATTGCCGGATGCGACGTTTAGCTTTTTCTCAATGGTTACCATGGCTGCCGGAACACTAAAGTCCTGGCAGCCATGGTAAACTGTAGTGGGGAGCGGGGAGCAGCATACTTACCATCCGTGCGGCTCCCGGGGCGCTCCAGAGTGACGTCAGGGCGCCCCAGGCGCATGGATGACGTGATCGCATGGATCACATGATCCATGCGCATGGGGCGCTCTGACGTCATTCTGGAGCGCCCCGGGAGCCGCACGGACTGTAAGTATACCGCTCCCCTGCTCCCCTGCTCCCCGCTCCTACTATGGCAACCAGGACTTTAATAGCGTCCTGGCTGCCATAGTAACACTGAAAGCATTTTGAAGACGGATCCGTCTTCAAATGCTTTCAGTACACTTGCGTTTTTCCGGATCCGGCGTGTAATTCCGGCAAGTGGAGTACACGCCGGATCCGGACAACGCAAGTGTGAAAGAGGCCTTATCTATGTTAATTTTGCGTATAGTGCTTTTGTGTTTATTAATGCGTTCCCTAACTTCCATAGTGGTCTCACCCACATAGGTGAGGCTACAGGGACACTGGATGGCATATATCACATCCCGTGACCTGCAGGTGTAATAGCCATTAAGTTTTATATTTTTAACCGCTATAGGGATGGAAGAAGTGATCACCTTTGAGCACAGTGCTGCTGTCTGAGAGTGAGCTGTTCAAAAGAATATCTCTGCGTCCGTCCAGGCCCTGTGCCGAACGGAGGACAGGGAGTTTGATAGCCGGACTGTCCTGCCTAAAACCGGACCTCTGGCCACTCTACACAGACTGCTCCCCCATATATCCTCTCACACGCACAGACTGCTCCCCCATATCTCCTCCATCACACAGACTGCTCCCCCATATCTCCTCCATCACACAGACTGCTCCCCCATATCTCCTCTCTCTCACACAGACTGCTCCCCCATATCTCATCTCTCTCATAGACTGCTCCCCCATATCTCATCTCTCTCTCACAGACTGCTCCCCCATATCTCATCTCTCTCACAGACTGCTCCCCCATATCTCATCTCTCTCATAGACTGCTCCCCCATATCTCATCTCTCTCTCACAGACTGCTCCCCCATATCTCATCTCTCTCATAGACTGCTCCCCCATATCTCATCTCTCACACAGACTGCTCCCCCATATCTCATCTCTCTCACAGACTCTTCCTCCATGTCTCCTCTCACATAGACTGCTCCCCCATATCTCATCTCTCTCACATAGACTGCTCCCCCATATCTCATCTCTCTCACAGACTGCTCCCCCATATCTCCTCTCTCTCTCACAGACTGCTCCCCCATATCTCATCTCTCTCATAGACTGCTCCCCCATATCTCATCTCTCTCTCACAGACTGCTCCCCCATATCTCATCTCTCTCTCACAGACTGCTCCCCCATATCTCATCTCTCACACAGACTGCTCCCCCATATCTCCTCTCTCTCACAGACTGCTCCCCCATATCTCATCTCTCTCACAGACTCTTCCTCCATGTCTCCTCTCTTACACAGACTCTTCCTCCGTGTCTCCTCTCACATAGACTTAGGGTGGCTACTCATACCATGATTTACTGCCTGAAAAAGAGCTCTTAAAAACTGTTTTATTTAATACTTTGTGGCTATCCGCCAAATTACTAAATCCGGCTGCGTGCAGGAGGGTGACTACTATCAGTTTCATTATCACATAGTCGTCCTTCTGTCACACATAAAGTATTGTTGCCCAATCTGGAGATATATAGAGACATATATTGTACGTGTATTGTATCCTTCAATGCTATATACAGTATCTCCACACAATGTATCTCTCTTCATTTATACTATGGATAACAATTAGATCTTGGGGAGCTATTCTGGGATGTTATGTACGGCGAGTGCTATCATTTTTCATTCACAAAACCTCCCGTAACACAAAGCCCCAATCACTCCCACACGTCACTGTATTGCTTCCTCATAAACCCTTGTAGAATTCTGCGTCTGCTCGACGCGTTTCTATATAGGCATGTCATCAGGAGCAGAAGGAGCAAAGTACAAGGTTAGTTGAGCACTGCACGCCCATATACTTGGCGTGTACCAGCACATAGTTACATATTTAATATGGTTCAAAACAGACATGTCTTTCCCAGAAGGAAGTGAGACTCAGATTTCGACACGTTTTCATAAGCATTAATGTTGTTTACTTTTAAGAATTTATCTAAACCCTTTTTAGACCCGTCCCCTGTTCCTGCTGTGACCACGTCCTGAGGAGTCTATTCCACAGATCCACAGTTCTTACAGTAAAGAAGCTTTGATGCTTCTGGAGACTGAACTCTTTCTGCTCCAGTCGGAGGCAGCGCCCCTCATCTTCTGAGGGCCCGTTTATATATTTGTACAGGTTAATCATGTCCCCCCTTAGACGTCTCTTCTCAAGACTAAATAAATTCAATTCTTTAAATTTTTCGTCATAACTAAGACCCACTCAAAAAAGAAACCAAAGAAGGACGCTGCACGCCTCTGATGGCGGGCGCGCAGCAACAATAATGTTTAGCCTCCGGCGCTGTATTAGCCGTAGCGCCGCCGCCAACAGCCGCTGCTTATATAGCTGAAGCCACGCCAACCGGGCAGAGCCCAAACAGCGAGGAGCGAGCGATTAATGAGGAGGAGTGATAAGTTCTTTCTCCACCCTGCCTCCTATATATGCTGATATGCTTTAGTGGGTACATTTTAATTGGCATCACGTAACTTTTAATGTCTGGGGGCATAATAGGATGAACCTGTCTAACCCTTACTAGTATTCATTCCGCCACAATAACAAAATATCCAATAGTTTCATTAGAAACCTACAATAATTATGTCGCTACACAACATCATTATCTTATCAGAATCATTGTTAGTATTACTCCGATTATAATCATGTAGGGGCCACTTACCATTCTACGGGTGATAGCATGTTTCTGCCTACTAGTGTTGAGCGAGCATGCTCACCCGAACTGGTGTTCAACTCGAGCATATATTATTATATATTTAGACTATATAATATATTATAGTATATGTAAATATATTATGGCTAAAAACATCAGTAGTAGTTTCCTACATATTATGCATTCATACACTACGTGCAGAATTATTAGGCAAATGAGTATTTTGACCACATCATCCTATTTATGCATGTTGTCTTACTCCAAGCTGTATAGGCTCGAAAGCCTACTACCAATTAAGCATATTAGGTGATGTGCATCTCTGTAATGAGAAGGGGTGTGGTCTAATGACATCAACACCCTATATCAGGTGTGCATAATTATTAGGCAACTTCCTTTCCTTTGGCAAAATGGGTCAAAAGAAGGACTTGACAGGCTCAGAAAAGTCAAAAATAGTGAGATATCTTGCAGAGGGATGCAGCACTCTTAAAATTGCAAAGCTTCTGAAGCGTGATCATCGAACAATCAAGCGTTTCATTCAAAATAGTCAACAGGGTCGCAAGAAGCGTGTGGAAAAACCAAGGCGCAAAATAACTGCCCATGAACTGAGAAAAGTCAAGCGTGCAGCTGCCAAGATGCCACTTGCCACCAGTTTGGCCATATTTCAGAGCTGCAACATCACTGGAGTGCCCAAAAGCACAAGGTGTGCAATACTCAGAGACATGGCCAAGGTAAGAAAGGCTGAAAGACGACCACCACTGAACAAGACACACAAGCTGAAACGTCAAGACTGGGCCAAGAAATATCTCAAGACTGATTTTTCAAAGGTTTTATGGACTGATGAAATGAGAGTGAGTCTTGATGGGCCAGATGGCTGGATTGGTAAAGGGCAGAGAGCTCCAGTCCGACTCAGACGCCAGCAAGGTGGAGGTGGAGTACTGGTTTGGGCTGGTATCATCAAAGATGAGCTTGTGGGGCCTTTTTGGGTTGAGGATGGAGTCAAGCTCAACTCCCAGTCCTACTGCCAGTTTCTGGAAGACACCTTCTTCAAGCAGTGGTACAGGAAGAAGTCTGCAAGGTAAGAAAAACATGATTTTCATGCAGGACAATGCTCCATCACACGCGTCCAAGTACTCCACAGCGTGGCTGGCAAGAAAGGGTATAAAAGAAGAAAATCTAATGACATGGCCTCCTTGTTCACCTGATCTGAACCCCATTGAGAACCTGTGTTCCATCATCAAATGTGAGATTTATAAGGAGGGAAAACAGTCCACCTCTCTGAACAGTGTCTGGGAGGCTGTGGTTGCTGCTGCACGCAATGTTGATGGTGAACAGATGAAAACACTGACAGAATCCATGGATGGCGGCTTTTGAGTGTCCTTGCAAAGAAAGGTGGCTATATTGGTCACTGATTTGTTTTTGTTTTGTTTTTGAATGTCAGAAATGTATATTTGTGAATGTTGAGATGTTATATTGGTTTCACTGGTAAAAATAAATAATTGAAATGGGTATATATTTGTTTTTTGCTAAGTTGCCTAATAATTATGTACAGTAATAGTCACCTGCACACACAGATATCCCCCTAAAATAGCTAAAACTAAAAACAAACTAAAAACTACTTCCAAAAATATTCAGCTTTGATATTAATGAGTTTTTTGGGTTCATTGAGAACATGGTTGTTGTTCAATAATAAAATTAATCCTCAAAAATACAACTTGCCTAATAATTCTGCACTCCCTGTATATATCAGAAGTATGAATCTACATACATATATATATATATATATATATATATATATTTATTTTTTATTTTTTCTTTACACATTTATTTTGTGCCATACATTTTTTACAATTACTAAAAAAAATATAAAATATATAAATTTAATTTAGCTTTTATTTAATTTAACTTTCTGAGCGAAAATGTGGTCCCATTTGTCCTCACATAATGGATTGTGATGGAACTGCTTGAATTCATTCTGACTCATAATATTTTCACCTTTGATCGCAAAATATACCACCAGCTCAGGGGAGTGGCAATGGGGAGCCCATGTGCCCCTACTTTTGCCAATCTCTTCCTGGGCTGGTGGAAAAGAGAACATGTGTTTTGTGAGGCAATGGAAAAATGGACCCCTTCAATTGTCTTATGGCTAAGATTTATTGGCGATGTCTTTATACTATAGAACAACACGTATACGGCGTTTAAGGAATTTGTCTCACAACTCAATAATAATGAACTTGGTCTTTTCTTGACTAGTGAAATCAGTGAGACCCATCTGGCATTCTTGGACCTCTCCATTAGTATTGATAGATCTAGAAAAATAACAACTAAGATGTTTCGTAAACCCACTGGCACGAACACCTTGCTCAGATGGGAGAGTGCGCATCCTAATAGGCTGAAAGATGGATTACCAAACAAAGCTTATCAACATGCTGCTATGAGTAACAGGGATGAACTTCTACATCCGAAAAAAACGGGACATTAGGGATACAAAAATTCGGATTATAGGTACTTAGGATCTGGCAGACGAGGAGGTCTGAGATAAACTAAGAGACCACTGGAGAATCCTCAAATCGGACCCCGTGGTGGGACATCTAGTAGGAGATCATCCCCTCAATACATACAGAAGAGGAAACAACCTGAAGGACAAACTAGTCCACAGTTAGTACAATTCTCCTATTAAATCAACTTGGTTAAACTACCAGGTACGTTCAAATGTGGGAACTGTGTTGCCTGTAAGTCAATAAAAAATGGCAACAAAGTTACAAGTACAACCACAGGACGAGTTTACAACATCAGGTCGTGTATTAACTGTAAGACGATACGAGCGGTATACGTGGCTACATGTATCTGTCCAAAACAATATGTAGGGAAGAGAAAACGAGAATTTAAGAGGCGTATAGGAGAGCATTTATTGAGTATCGACAAGCAGGATGATACCCCTATAGAGCAACACATACTGAAATTCCATCCTGGAATGAAGGATTGTATCAGATTTCAAGGAATGGAAAAGCATGTGAGAGGCCAAACCGAGAGGAGGAGACGTTGAGAATTTATCATTGTGCAAAGAAGCTCAGTAGACGTTCACATTACAGACAGTAAAACCATTTATGTCACACACGTGCTTTATCTATCCACAATAGACATTATCTATAGATCTTACGTCGATTACTCAGCTTCATTTATGTTTTACTCTTTTTATGAGCGCTACATGTGGTGAATGTACACATTAAGGTGAGCAACATAGTCTTTGTCACAAACTATGCTGTAATAGTCCAGATTTCTGCTAAGTTGTCCCTACTGCTGCTGTGACCTTTCCTTTGTGATTTCTTACTATTAATATTAACATTGGTCATTGTGTGGGTTGAAGGGTCTAATGCACCGCACTAGTAGGTAGAAACATGCTATCACCTGTAGAATGGTAAGTGGCCCCTACATGATTATAATCGCAGTAATACTAACAATGATTCTGATAAGATAATGATGTTGTGTAGCGACATGAAACTATTGGATATTTTGTTATTGTGGCGGAATGAATACTAGTAAGGGTTAGACAGGTCCATCCTATTATGACCCCAGACACTAAAAGTTACGCGTTTACTTTGCTCCTTCTGCTCCTGATTACACAGCAATATAAATCTAGGGAGCATAGAATGCAATACAAGTATGATATATGTCTCTATAAATCTCCAGATTATGCAATAACACTTTGTGTGACAGAAGGGCGACTATTTGATAAAGAATGAAACTGATAGTAGCCACCCTCCTGCACGCAGCCTGCGGATAGCCACGTAGCTTTAATGATCTAAATAAAACCGTTTTAAAGCGTTCTATTTCAGGCAGTAAGTCATTTTTTGTTTTGCTGGTGACGCAAACTGATGTTTTATTTCTAAGTTAATCCCCTGGCTACTCATACCACCCTCAAAAGACGGACATTATTACACCCCCCAGCCCCGCTAAGCCACGCTCCGACCCTGTTAGGTCACGCACCCACCCAGCCCGCAGCTGACCAGGATTTAAAAAGTGAAAGGCAGAATCAACTTCAGGTCAACTGCCAAGAAGGGAGGGAGGGAGACTTTATCCCTGCAGATCACACTCAGACAGCGCTGCTCACTGAGCTGTTCAATAGAATATCTCTGTGTCCTGTGCCGGACGGAGGAGAGGGAGTTTAAAAACAAGACTGTCCGGCCTAAAACTGGACCTCTGGCCACCCTACACAGAATGCTCCCCCATATCTCCTCTCTCACACAGACTGCTCCCCCATATCTCCTCTCTCACACAGACTGCTCCCCCATATCTCCTCTCTCACACAGACTGCTCCCCCATATCTCCTCTCTCACACAGACTGCTCCCCCATATCTCCTCTCTCACTCAGACTGCTCCCCCATATCTCCTCTCTCACACAGACTGCTCCCCCATATCTCCTCTCTCACACAGACTGCTCCCCCATATCTCCTCTCTCACACACAGACTGCTCCCCCATGTCTCCTCTCTCACACAGACTGCTCCCCCATATCTCCTCCATCACACACAAACTGCTCCCCCATATCTCCTCTCTCACACACAGACTGCTCACCCATATATCCTCTCTCACACACAGACTGCTCACCCATATATCCACTCTCACACAGACTGCTCCCCCATATGTCCTCTCTCACAGACTGCTCCCCTATATCTCCTCTCTCACACAGACTGCTCCCCCATATCTCCTCTCACACAGACTGCTCCCCCATATGTCCTCTCTCACACAGACTGCTCCCCCATGTCTCCTCTCTCACACAGACTGCTCCCCCATATTTCCTCTCTCACACAGACTGCTCCCCCATGTCTCCTCTCTCACACAGACTGCTCCCCCATATCTCCTCTCACACAGACTGCTCCCCCATATGTCCTCTCTCACACAGACTGCTCCCCCATGTCTCCTCTCTCACACAGACTGCTCCCCCATATGTCCTCTCTCACACAGACTGCTCCCCCATGTCTCCTCTCTCACACAGACTGCTCCCCCATATTTCCTCTCTCACACAGACTGCTCCCCCATATCTCCTCCATCAAACTGCTCCCCCATATCTCTTCTCTCACACAGACTGCTCCCCCATATCTCCCCTCTCACACAGACTGCTCCCCCATATCTCTTCCATCACACAGACTGCCCCCACATATCTCCCCTCTCACACAGACTGCTCCCCCATATCTCTTCCATCACACAGACTGCCCCCACATATCTCCCCTCTCACACAGACTGCTCCCCCATATCTCCTCTCTCACACAGACTGCTCCCCCATATCTCCTCTCTCACACACAGAATGCTCCCCAATATTTCCTCTCTCACACAAATTGCTCCCCCATATCTCTTCCATCACACAGACTGCTCCCCAATATCTCCTCTCTCACACAGACTGCTCCCCCATATATCCTCTCTCACACAGACTGCTCCCCCATATCTCCTCTCTCTCACACACAGACTGCTCCCCCATATATCCTCCATCACACAAACTGCTCACCCCTAATCTGCTCTCTCACACACAGTCTGCTCCCCCATATTTCCTCTCTCACACAGACTGCTCCCCCAAATCTACTCTCTAAAACAGACTGCTCCCCCATATATCCTCTCTCACACAGACTGCTCCCCCATATCTCCTCTCTCACACAGACAGCTCCCCCATATCTCCTCTCTCACACAGACTGCTCCCCCATATATCCTCTCTCACACAGACTGCTCCCCCATATCTCCTCCATTACACAGACTGCTCCCCCATATCTCCTCTCTCACACAGACTGCTCCCCCATATGTCCTCTCTCACACAGACTGCTCCCCCATATTTCCTCTCTCACACAGACTGCTCCCCTATATCTCCTCCATCAAACAAACTGCTCCCCCATATCTCCTCTCTCTCACACAGACTGCTCCCCCATATATCCTCTCTCACTCAGACTGCTCCCCCATATCTCCTCTCTCACACAGACTGCTCCCCAATATCTCCTCTCTCTCACACAGACTGCTCCCCCATATCTCCTCTCTCACACACATACTGCTCCCCCATATCTCCTCTCTCACACACATACTGCTCCCCCATATCTCCTCTCTCACACAGACTGCTCCCCCATATCTCCTCCATCACACAAACTGCTCCCCATATCTCCTCTCTCACACACAGTCTGCTCCCCCATATTTCCTCTCTCACACAGACTGCTCCCCAATATGTCCTCTCTTTCACACAGACTGCACCCCCATATCTCCTCTCTAACACAGACTGCTCCCCCATATATCCTCTCTCACACAGACTGCTCCCCCATATCTCCTCCATCACACAGACTGCTCCCCCATATCTCCTCTCTCACACAGACTGCTCCCCCATGTCTCCTCTCTCACACAGACTGCTCCCCCATATCTCCTCCATCACACACAAACTGCTCCCCCATATCTCCTCTCTCACACACAGACTGCTCACCCATATATCCTCTCTCACACACAGACTGCTCACCCATATATCCACTCTCACACAGACTGCTCCCCCATATGTCCTCTCTCACAGACTGCTCCCCTATATCTCCTCTCTCACACAGACTGCTCCCCCATATCTCCTCTCACACAGACTGCTCCCCCATATGTCCTCTCTCACACAGACTGCTCCCCCATGTCTCCTCTCTCACACAGACTGCTCCCCCATATTTCCTCTCTCACACAGACTGCTCCCCCATATCTCCTCCATCAAACTGCTCCCCCATATCTCTTCTCTCACACAGACTGCTCCCCCATATCTCCCCTCTCACACAGACTGCTCCCCCATATCTCTTCCATCACACAGACTGCCCCCACATATCTCCCCTCTCACACAGACTGCTCCCCCATATCTCTTCCATCACACAGACTGCCCCCACATATCTCCCCTCTCACACAGACTGCTCCCCCATATCTCCTCTCTCACACAGACTGCTCCCCCATATCTCCTCTCTCACACACAGAATGCTCCCCAATATTTCCTCTCTCACACAAATTGCTCCCCCATATCTCTTCCATCACACAGACTGCTCCCCAATATCTCCTCTCTCACACAGACTGCTCCCCCATATATCCTCTCTCACACAGACTGCTCCCCCATATCTCCTCTCTCTCACACACAGACTGCTCCCCCATATATCCTCCATCACACAAACTGCTCACCCCTAATCTGCTCTCTCACACACAGTCTGCTCCCCCATATTTCCTCTCTCACACAGACTGCTCCCCCAAATCTACTCTCTAAAACAGACTGCTCCCCCATATATCCTCTCTCACACAGACTGCTCCCCCATATCTCCTCTCTCACACAGACAGCTCCCCCATATCTCCTCTCTCACACAGACTGCTCCCCCATATATCCTCTCTCACACAGACTGCTCCCCCATATCTCCTCCATTACACAGACTGCTCCCCCATATCTCCTCTCTCACACAGACTGCTCCCCCATATGTCCTCTCTCACACAGACTGCTCCCCCATATTTCCTCTCTCACACAGACTGCTCCCCTATATCTCCTCCATCAAACAAACTGCTCCCCCATATCTCCTCTCTCTCACACAGACTGCTCCCCCATATATCCTCTCTCACTCAGACTGCTCCCCCATATCTCCTCTCTCACACAGACTGCTCCCCAATATCTCCTCTCTCTCACACAGACTGCTCCCCCATATCTCCTCTCTCACACACATACTGCTCCCCCATATCTCCTCTCTCACACACATACTGCTCCCCCATATCTCCTCTCTCACACAGACTGCTCCCCCATATCTCCTCCATCACACAAACTGCTCCCCATATCTCCTCTCTCACACACAGTCTGCTCCCCCATATTTCCTCTCTCACACAGACTGCTCCCCAATATGTCCTCTCTTTCACACAGACTGCACCCCCATATCTCCTCTCTAACACAGACTGCTCCCCCATATATCCTCTCTCACACAGACTGCTCCCCCATATCTCCTCCATCACACAGACTGCTCCCCCATATCTCCTCTCTCACACAGACTGCTCCCCCATATATCCTCTCTCTCTCTCTCTCACACACAGACTGCTCCCCCATATCTCCTCTCTCTCACACAGACTGCTCCCCCATATCTCCTCTCTCTCTCACACAGACTGCTCCCCCATATCTCATCTCTCTCTCACAGACTGCTCCCCCATATCTCATCTCTCTCATAGACTGCTCCCCCATATCTCATCTCTCACACAGACTGCTCCCCCATATCGCATCTCTCTCACAGACTCTTCCTCCATGTCTCCTCTCACATAGACTGCTCCCCCATATCTCATCTCTCTCACATAGACTGCTCCCCCATATCTCATCTCTCTCACAGACTGCTCCCCCATATCTCCTCTCTCTCTCACAGACTGCTCCCCCATATCTCATCTCTCTCATAGACTGCTCCCCCATATCTCATCTCTCTCTCACAGACTGCTCCCCCATATCTCATCTCTCACACAGACTGCTCCCCCATATCTCCTCTCTCTCACAGACTGCTCCCCCATATCTCATCTCTCTCACAGACTGCTCCCCCATATCTTATCTCTCTCACAGACTCTTCCTCCATATCTCCACTCTTACACAGACTCTTCCTCCATGTCTCCTCTCTTACACAGACTCTTCCTCCATGTCTCCTCTCTTACACAGACTCTTCCTCCGTGTCTCCTCTCACATAGACTTAGGGTGGCTACTCATACCATGATTTACTGCCTGAAAAAAAGCTCTTAAAAACTGTTTTATTTAATACTTTGTGGCTATCCGCCAAATTACTAAATCCGGCTGCGTGCAGGAGGGTGACTACTATCAGTTTCATTATCACATAGTCGCCCTTCTGTCACACATAAAGTATTGTTGCCCAATCTGGAGATATATAGAGACATACAGTCATGTGAAAAAATTAGGACACCCTTTGAAAGCATGTGGTTTTTTGTAACATTTTTAATAAAAGGTTATTTCATCTCCGTTTCAACAATACAGAGAGATTAAAGTAATCCGACTAAACAAAGAAAACTGAAGAAAAGTCTTTTCAAGATCTTCTGTAAATGTCATTCTACAAAAATGCCTATTCTAACTGAGGAAAAAGATAGGACACCCTCACATGTATTCCCTCTTAAATTGGCTCAGATCTCACACAGGTATATCACACCAGGTGCACATAATTAGTAGATCGTTACTCTGCATGTTGAATGAGGCTTGCCCTATTTAAACCTCAGACATTTAGTTTGGTGTGCTCCTGACTGTTGAAGTGAGAGTGAGCACCATGGTGAGAGCAAAAGAGCTGTCAGAGGACTTCAGAAAAAAGATTGTAGCAGCCTATGAGTCTGGGAAGGGATTTAAAAAGATCTCAAAAGATTTTGAAATCAGCCATTCCACTGTCCGGAAGATAGTCTACAAGTGGAGGGCTTTCAGAACAACTGCCAACATGCCCAGGACTGGTCGCCCCAGCAAGTTCACCCCAAGAGCAGACCGCAAGATGCTAAAAGAGGTCTCCAAAAACCCTAAAGTGTCATCTCGAGAACTACAGCAGGCTCTGGCTACTGTTGATGTAGAAGTACATGCCTCTACAATCAGAAAGAGACTGTACAAGTTTAACTTGCATGGGAGGTGTGCAAGGAGGAAACCTTTGCTTTCCAAGAGAAACATCGAGGCCAGACTGACATTTGCCAGAGATAAAGTTGACAAAGACCAGGACTTCTGGAATAATGTTCTTTGGACAGATGAGTCCAAAATTGAATTATTTGGACACAACAGCAGAGGACATGTTTGGCGTAAACCAAACACAGCATTCCAAGAAAAGAACCTCATACCAACTGTGAAGCATGGAGGTGGAAGTGTCATGGTTTGGGGCTGCTTTGCTGCAGCAGGACCTGGTCAGCTCACCATCATAGAATCCACGATGAATTCTACTGTGTATCAGAAGGTGCTTGAAGAACATGTCAGACCATCAGTTAGAAAATTAAAGCTGAAGCGGAACTGGACCATGCAACATGACAATGACCCAAAACATACTAGTAAATCAACCAAAGATTGGCTGAAAAAGAAGAAATGGAGAGTCCTGGAATGGCCAAGTCAAAGTCCAGATTTGAATCCCATTGAGATGCTGTGGGGTGACTTGAAAAGGGCTGTACGTGCAAGAAACCCCTCAAACATCTCACAGCTGAAAAAGTTCTGCATTGAGGAGTGGGGTAAAATTTCCTCAGACCGATGTCAAAGACTGGTAGATGGCTACAAGAACCGTCTCACTGCAGTTATTTCAGCCAAAGGAGGTAACACTCGCTATTAGGGGCAAGGGTGTCCTATCTTTTTCCTCAGTTAGAATAGGCATTTTTGTAGAATGACATTTACAGAAGATCTTGAAAAGACTTTTCTTCAGTTTTCTTTGTTTAGTCGGATTACTTTAATCTCTCTGTATTGTTGAAACGGAGATGAAATAACCTTTTATTAAAAATGTTACAAAAAACCACATGCATTCAAAGGGTGTCCTAATTTTTTCACACGACTGTATATTGTACGTGTATTGTATCCTTCAATGCTATATACAGTATCTCCACACAATGTATCTCTCTTCATTTATACCATGGATAACAATTAGATCTTGGGGAGCTATTCTGGGATGTTATGTACGGCGAGTGCTATCATTTTTCATTCACAAAACCTCCCGTAACACAAAGCCCCAATCACTCCCACACGTCACTGTATTGCTTCCACATAAACCCTTGTAGAATTCTGCGTCTGCTCGGCGCGTTTCTATATAGGCATGTCATCAGGAGCAGAAGGAGCAAAGTACAAGGTTAGTTGAGCACCGCACGCCCATATACTTGGCGTGTACCAGCACATAGTTACATATTTAATATGGTTCAAAACAGACATGTCTTTCCCAGAAGGAAGTGAGACTCAGATTTCTACACTTGTGGTCGTGGCAACCAGGAGAGCGCCCCCGCCCTACCTAACAACCCTGTACCCTAGGCGGTTAGAGTTATGCCGCAACCGCGCCGTAGTGGGGATGCCTGAAAGAGGGCAAAAGACACACTGGTTAGCAGAAATAATTTATTACAACATAACTCACAAAACCAAACTTTGAAAAGCCATAGACATCTCAGCTTTAGGATGAGGTACATAACGGCTAAAACACGCGGAGCGCCAACGCCCTAACTTCTGGATGACGTGCGCCGGCACCTGATTCTTAGAGGCCGCAGACGCGGCACCTATGCGAAATGAGTGTCCTGAGATCACAGCTGGATCGCCTCCCAAGCTGGCCACCAAGGAGCGTACATGGGACACAAATTGATGAGTGGTGAGTGGCGTTACTCCGAACGGCAATAAGGGACTATCCGGACCATACCCAGTTAATGCTGACTGCAGCTGACGGAAGACTGTGACGGGGCACCACTGGTGAGACGTGGGAAAAAAGGACACAGGAACTGGGGGACCCACCTGCGAGGTCTTGGACGTCCTGAGTAGTAGCACGTAACCCTCAGTGCTCGGAACCAACTGGCTGACCGTGAGAAACCTGCCACTACCAGGAGAACAAGTAAACTCCCCAGGTCTCAGGAAGCCATAGAAAGCTAAATAGATGGCAGATTTCAGCACCAGGCTGGGCAAGGCCCCGAAAGGGCTCCTGTCTAGGACATCGGACAAGTTACGGAAAAGGAGTCCGGTGACAGCTTGTCTGCGCACTAGGCCTCCAGATCCACATCTACCCAGACCTCTCAACGCAGCTTTGACAGCATGTATAGAGAAAACCGATGCCCGTTCAGGATGACTGACTGCGAGGAAATGTTGTACCCCCGACAAATATGTCTTCACTGTGTTGAGAGACAGCCTAAGCTCTGAGTGGCAGTAGCCAATGAAAGCAAGGATATACTCCATGAAATTGGACTCCCCCCTGAGCACACTCCTGCTGAAACCTGCAAAATACCCTCCACCCGGTGTTATATGCCCTGGTTGTGTTTAGTGAAAGGGACTTGGCTATTAAAGCGTGGGCCGTCTCAAGGTGGCTGGTCACATTAGTGTTAACGATTCGTGGGGAGGGACGGTAGCGCCCACGACATCTGCCTCTGGCATGACCTGTAAGAAAAGGGAGAAGTTAGCCCTAGACAAAGCGTCGGCAGCCACGTTCTGTGAACCTGGTACATGCGTGCTGTAGACACGGAAATGATAATGAAGGGACAGTTGAACTAAACGTCTCAGGAAACACATGACTTGCGAGGATTTAGACAACCCACTATTCAACACGTCTACCAGCGCAGCGTTATCTGTAACGAATAAGACAGAGCGGTTTACCCAGTTACTGCCCCACACATGGGCGGCCACCACGATGGGGTACAGTTCGAACAGCGCTGAGGTTTGTAGGAAACCTGGGATCTGTCTCACCTCAGCCGGCCATACGTCAGCGACCCAGTGGGTGCCAAAAATAGCAGCAAACCCTGAGCTGGCAGCCGCATCTGAAAACACTACCGGGGATTGACTGGACAACTCAGGGATAAACAAAGACACCCCATTCCACTGGCAAAGAAAGTGGTCCCACATGTGAAGGTCTGCCAAGGCTTGACTGTCCAGCCGCACTGGGCTGTCTTGTTCCGGGGCCGTGGCAAGGAGCACCAGCAAGCGAGAGATGAATGACCTGCCCTGCGGGATAATGCGCATGGCGAAATTCAACATGCCCAGTAGCGACTGTAAGTCCGCCTTGGTGACCACCGTTGTGACGGAAAACCTGTGGATGACTTCCCTAATTCTAACCAACTTGTCAGATGGCAACCTGGCTAACATGTCCTGTGAGTCTAGCTCAATGCCCAGGAAGGTGATGACAGTGGACGGGCCTTCGACTTTCTTGGGGGAGACTGGTACACCTAACTGGGAGAAACACCTCAGTAACTTCCCCAAACCCAGGGGAGCTGCCCCTGGCCTCTCAATCAGCAGGAAGTCGTCAAGATAATGGATGACGAACTCGCAGCAGACTTTATGTTCCAGGATCCAGTGAAGGGCCTGAGCCAACTGATCAAAGAGCCAGGGGCTGCTCTTAGAACCAAAGGTGAGCTTGGTGGAGAAATAATATTGGTCCTTCCACTTGACGCCGTGCCACTGCCAGAGCGCTGGCATAATGGGAAGTAACTTAAAGGCGTCTGAAATATCAGCTTTGGACAACATCGCTCCGGGCCCTAACTGCAAAATGATGGCGATGGCCTGATCGATGGAAGAATACCTCATGCCCACTTCCTCAGAAGGGATAAGGGAGTTAAGACTAGGGACATGGGAACCATGTGGGGCTGACAGATCGATAATCAGTCTCTCCTTTTTACTAAATTTGCCCGTGACCACCCCCACGGGACTGACTCTCCACCGCTGAAAGGGGGGCACTGCGAAAGGACCGATCAAGAACCCTTTACCCAACTCGGACTCTATTAGTTTGTCTACAGACTGAGGATTCCTGTCGGCAGACTGGAGGTTCTTGCACTCATACGTGTGTTCGGGAGTCGTGATTAACCCCGTATGAAAACCCTTGCAGAATCCAGCAACTAGAAACTGCACGAACCCTGAATTATGGTGTCCTAGCAGAAACCTTTGTAAACAATCGGTATTGACCACACTCATGTAGGCTTTGACTGATTTTAATGAGCATGAGACTCTGGGGTGGGCCCTAAAGCAATTGGTACAGATATGTAACAGACGGCATTGGCCAAAATTACAAGACCCGAAATTATAATTATTACAAATCTGGGCCCTACCCAACTGGACAATGGGCCGGCCTAACTTGTCGACTGAGCTAGGAGGTCTGAACACATCGAGTGGCCCAGCCGACGAGCCAGAAGGGTATGACGGTGTACCGGCGGCTGATTTGTGGCACCACTCGGTGGCATGGAAAATGGACTGACAGGCCGAACAGGAGGGAGCTTTAAGACCTGCAAAATGCCGACAAAATAATTCCGTATCCAAGTTGGACCAATCCGTGACATAACCGAACTGGGTAAAAGCCGCTGCTGCCTTGGCTGCAAAAGAACAATGATAATCATAGAACGAAACCCCTCCGTACTTATGACCCAATTCTGTTACGCGGAAAAGGTACAGATCAAGCTCCTCCCTCCTGTCCGGCCTAGCAGAACATATAACATCTCTGAAAAGGCTAAAAGCCATTACAAATTCCGGGATGGTTAATTTGCGGTTAAGCCTGTGGTCACGGCTTCTCAGTACCACCGAGACTTCCCCGCAAGCTATCACCTTATTCTCGGACAAATCCCTGGAGGCAATTAGTAAAGAAGCAAGGTTGACATCCCTACCCTCTAGGATGTCTTTCCTGACGTTGGTCGGGACAAAATGAGAGGGGGCCACGTTGGGAACAGCCAGGGTATTACGGGTTTCCCCTGCAGCAGAGGTAGTAGCGACCGGAACCTCAGGGGGGGGGACGGGAACGACCGAGTCGCGAGACTCAACTGACTCCAACCTTGCTTGAATGGAAGTAACAGCTGCCGTCAGGCCGTTCAACATGACGTGCAGCTGCGCGAGCGATGTTTGCACCGTGGACATGGGGAGAACGTCTTGGCTGGACGTCACAGAGTCTTTCCATAATCGGTATAATTCCGCCTTCTTGGCGGCAGCCGGGAAGGGGATACCCTTCTTTGACAGTTCCGACATGAGTCTAGGTATAGTCCATGCTCTCAGCGACAGTACACTGCCCCCTTCAGACATCCCTGCCACATTCTCGTCCACAGACGCCTCAACGATATCCGATGCGTGCGACATCACAGCTGTGGAAACAGTAACTTAAATGACCGACTGCACTGGACTACCGCCAGCACCAGTGACCTGCTCAGCCGTGTATAGAAAGGTGACCCGCTCCCGTGTAGCTCCATACGCTGAAACCAGAAGGACCGTGAGGAAGAGGACCGTAACCGACACTCAGAAGTACCACACAGAGAGAATGTGATATACTTACCAGCTTAGAAACCTACAGAATGACCACCGCGGGGAGCTTGTGAAACAATGCAACCTGAACGTGAGACAGTGCATGAGACACAACCCCGCTTGTACGGCCACTACTCCCCCTTCCCCCACATGCACCCCAACTACCTTGCCGACAGGCCTCAACCTCGGACGTAAGTAACAGATTAGGACCTGGAAGCAAAACGATAAGCATCAACTCTGTGCATGCGGAGCAAAGAACCAGGCGAATAAGTAAAACATGAAAACGTGGTAGTGAACCATATGAGCAGCCGGTAGGAGGAGGCTAGCATTTGTGCACTCTAGTATATCACGGATCCCTGCCTACCTATGCGGCACGGCGGCCCGTGCCAGACTTTAATGTAGGTAGGGGGCAGGGCCACCGCGTCGCCCACACCTCCCAATGACAACCGCGTGGGGAGCGCGAAGCTCCCTGGCATCTTGGGACAGCACATGGGAACCTTCCTGCGCGGTGGCCCCCCACCCCACACCAACACCGTACGTGAGCCACGTGGGGAGCATACGCGACTCCCTGATAGAGCGCCCAGTGCGGGGGTGCCCTCCAACACCTATGGGCCGACCCACCTGCCGGCTGAGCGTTTCTATCACGTGGGGAGCGGCGTAGTTCCCTGGCATGAACCGGTAAGGGGGGAGCCCCTGATTAACGTGGACCCCGCCCCTACCGGTCAGTGAAATGTTGCCACGTGGGGGGCCGCACCGCTCCCTGGCAGAGCGCCCAGTGCGGGGGAGCCCCCATCGCCTAGGGCTGACCCTCCGCCGGCTGAGCACTCCACCACGTGGGGACACGGCGCAACCCCCTGACATAGAGCCGGGCAGGGGGAGGCCTTGACGTCGTGGCCCCGCCCCCCGCCGGAAATCAGCCGGAAACATGTGTGCCACGAGGGGGACCGCGCTGCTCCCTGGCAGGGTGCCCAGTGCGGGGGGGCCCCGTTTGCTCAAGGGGCTGACCCCCCGCCGGCTGGGCACTCCACCGCGTGGGGAACCAGCGCAACCCCCTGACATAGGGCCGGGTAGGGGCGGTCTTAACATCCCGGCTCCGCCCCCTGCCGGAAAATATGCGAGCCACGTGGGAGGCCGCACTGCTCCCGGCAGAGCGCTCAGTGCAGGGGCGCCCCCCTTCGCCTAAGGGCTGACCCACCGCCGGCTGAGCGCTGCGCCACGTGGGGAACCAGCGCGGCCCCCTGGCTAATACCGGAGCGGCGAGCTCCCCAGCATGCTCCGCCCCCGGCTGCCGCAACTCTCCGGCACCCAGAAGGGGGGCGGAGGAGAGCCCCTGTCTTGATACAAGTGCGTCCGGAGCACGGGGTCCCACTCACCAAGGGACCGACCGTGCTGACCGGACCCGAACGGCTCCTCACCTTCAACCGCAGGAACGAACCCAGGTACGTGCGCTCAGGAACACTGGCACGACGTACGAGGTGGGAGGGGCGCTAGCCGTTGATGTAGGCAGTCCAGCCCCTCCCACAAATCCAGGCCAATGAATCGGCCTTATACGTTTTCATAAGCATTAATGTTGTTTACTTTTAAGAATTTATCTAAACCCGTCCCCTGTTCCTGCTGTGACCACGTCCTGAGGAGTCTATTCCACAGATCCACAGTTCTTACAGTAAAGAAGCTTTGACGCTTCCGGAGACTGAACTCTTTCTGCTCCAGTCGGAGGCAGCGCCCCTCATCTTCTGAGGGCATTTTACATGGAACAGTTTTTCACCGTATTTTTTATATGGCCCGTTTATATATTTGTACAGGTTAATCATGTCCCCCCTTAGACGTCTCTTCTCAAGACTAAATAAATTCAATTCTTTAAATTTTTCTTCATAACTAAGACCCACTCAAAAAAGAAACCAAAGAAGGACGCTGCAAGCCTCTGATGGCGGGCGCGCAGCAACAATAATGTTTAGCCTCCGGCGCTGTATTAGCCGTAGCGCCGCCGCCAACAGCCGCTGCTTATATAGCTGAAGCCACGCCAACCGGGCAGAGCCCAAACAGCGAGGAGCGAGCGATTAATGAGGAGGAGTGATAAGTTCTTTCTCCACCCTGCCTCCTATATATGCTGATATGCTTTAGTGGGTACATTTTAATTGGCATCACGTAACTTTTAGTGTCTGGGGTCATAATAGGATGAACCTGTCTAACCCTTACTAGTATTCATTCCGCCACAATAACAAAATATCCAATAGTTTCATTAGAAACCTACAATAATTATGTCGCTACACAACATCATTATCTTATCAGAATCATTGTTAGTATTACTGCGATTATAATCATGTAGGGGTCACTTACCATTCTACAGGTGATAGCATGTTTCTGCCTACTAGTGTTGAGCGAGCATGCTCACCCGAACTGGTGTTCAACTCGAGCATATATTATTATATATTTAGACTATATAATATATTATAGTATATGTAAATATATTATGGCTAAAAACATCAGTAGTAGTTTCCTACATATTATGCATTCATACACTACGTGCAGAATTATTAGGCAAATGAGTATTTTGACCACATCATCCTCTTTATGCATGTTGTCTTACTCCAAGCTGTATAGGCTCGAAAGCCTACTACCAATTAAGCATATTAGGTGATGTGCATCTCTGTAATGAGAAGGGGTGTGGTCTAATGACATCAACACCCTATATCAGGTGTGCATAATTATTAGGCAACTTCCTTTCCTTTGGCAAAATGGGTCAAAAGAAGGACTTGACAGGCTCAGAAAAGTCACAAATAGTGAGATATCTTGCAGAGGGATGCAGCACTCTTAAAATTGCAAAGCTTCTGAAGCGTGATCATCGAACAATCAAGCGTTTCATTCAAAATAGTCAACAGGGTCGCAAGAAGCGTGTGGAAAAACCAAGGCGCAAAATAACTGCCCATGAACTGAGAAAAGTCAAGCGTGCAGCTGCCAAGATGCCACTTGCCACCAGTTTGGCCATATTTCAGAGCTGCAACATCACTGGAGTGCCCAAAAGCACAAGGTGTGCAATACTCAGAGACATGGCCAAGGTAAGAAAGGCTGAAAGACGACCACCACTGAACAAGACACACAAGCTGAAACGTCAAGACTGGGCCAAGAAATATCTCAAGACTGATTTTTCAAAGGTTTTATGGACTGATGAAATGAGAGTGAGTCTTGATGGGCCAGATGGCTGGATTGGTAAAGGGCAGAGAGCTCCAGTCCGACTCAGACGCCAGCAAGGTGGAGGTGGAGTACTGGTTTGGGCTGGTATCATCAAAGATGAGCTTGTGGGGCCTTTTTGGGTTGAGGATGGAGTCAAGCTCAACTCCCAGTCCTACTGCCAGTTTCTGGAAGACACCTTCTTCAAGCAGTGGTACAGGAAGAAGTCTGCAAGGTAAGAAAAACATGATTTTCATGCAGGACAATGCTCCATCACACGCGTCCAAGTACTCCACAGCGTGGCTGGCAAGAAAGGGTATAAAAGAAGAAAATCTAATGACATGGCCTCCTTGTTCACCTGATCTGAACCCCATTGAGAACCTGTGGTCCATCATCAAATGTGAGATTTATAAGGAGGGAAAACAGTCCACCTCTCTGAACAGTGTCTGGGAGGCTGTGGTTGCTGCTGCACGCAATGTTGATGGTGAACAGATGAAAACACTGACAGAATCCATGGATGGCGGCTTTTGAGTGTCCTTGCAAAGAAAGGTGGCTATATTGGTCACTGATTTGTTTTTGTTTTGTTTTTGAATGTCAGAAATGTATATTTGTGAATGTTGAGATGTTATATTGGTTTCACTGGTAAAAATAAATAATTGAAATGGGTATATATTTGTTTTTTGCTAAGTTGGCTAATAATTATGCACAGTAATAGTCACCTGCACACACAGATATCCCCCTAAAATAGCTAAAACTAAAAACAAACTAAAAACTACTTCCAAAAATATTCAGCTTTGGTATTAATGAGTTTTTTGGGTTCATTGAGAACATGGTTGTTGTTCAATAATAAAATTAATCCTCAAAAATACAACTTGCCTAATAATTCTGCACTCCCTGTATATATCAGAAGTATGAATCTACATACATATATATATATATATATATATATATATATTTATTTATTTTTTATTTTTTCTTTACACATTTATTTTGTGCCATACATTTTTTACAATTACTAAAAAAAATATAAAATATATAAATTTAATTTAGCTTTTATTTAATTTAACTTTCTGAGCGAAAATGTGGTCCCATTTGTCCTCACATAATGGATTGTGATGGAACTGCTTGAATTCATTCTGACTCATAATATTTTCACCTTTGATCGCAAAATATACCACCAGCTCAGGGGAGTGGCAATGGGGAGCCCATGTGCCCCTACTTTTGCCAATCTCTTCCTGGGCTGGTGGAAAAGAGAACATGTGTTTTGTGAGGCAATGGAAAAATGGACCCCTTCAATTGTCTTATGGTTAAGATTTATTGGCGATGTCTTTATACTATAGAACAACACGTATACGGCGTTTAAGGAATTTGTCTCACAACTCAATAATAATGAACTTGGTCTTTTCTTGACCAGTGAAATCAGTGAGACCCATCTGGCATTCTTGGACCTCTCCATTAGTATTGATAGATCTAGAAAAATAACAACTAAGATGTTTCGTAAACCCACTGGCACGAACACCTTGCTCAGATGGGAGAGTGCGCATCCTAATAGGCTGAAAGATGGATTACCAAACAAAGCTTATCAACATGCTGCTATGAGTAACAGGGATGAACTTCTACATCCGAAAAAAACGGGACATTAGGGATACAAAAATTCGGATTATAGGTACTTAGGATCTGGCAGACGAGGAGGTCTGAGATAAACTAAGAGACCACTGGGGAATCCTCAAATCGGACCCCGTGGTGGGACATCTAGTAGGAGATCATCCCCTCAATACATACAGAAGAGGAAACAACCTGAAGGACAAACTAGTCCACAGTTAGTACAATTCTCCTATTAAATCAACTTGGTTAAACTACCAGGTACGTTCAAATGTGGGAACTGTGTTGCCTGTAAGTCAATCAAAAATGGCAACAAAGTTACAAGGACAACCACAGGACGAGTTTACAACATCAGGTCGTGTATTAACTGTAAGACGATACGAGCGGTATACGTGGCTACATGTATCTGTCCAAAACAATATGTAGGGAAGAGAAAACGAGAATTTAAGAGGCGTATAGGAGAGCATTTATTGAGTATCGACAAGCAGGATGATACCCCTATAGAGCAACACATACTGAAATTCCATCCTGGAATGAAGGTTCGTATCAGATTTCAAGGAATGGAAAAGCATGTGAGAGGCCAAACCGAGAGGAGGAGACGTTGAGAATTTATCATTGTGCAAAGAAGCTCAGTAGACGTTCACATTACAGACAGTAAAACCATTTATGTCACACACGTGCTTTATCTATCCACAATAGACATTATCTATAGATCTTACGTCGATTACTCAGCTTCATTTATGTTTTACTCTTTTTATGAGCGCTACATGTGGTGAATGTACACATTAAGGTGAGCAACATAGTCTTTGTCACAAACTATGCTGTAATAGTCCAGATTTCTGCTAAGTTGTCCCTACTGCTGCTGTGACCTTTCCTTTGTGATTTCTTACTATTAATATTAACATTGGTCATTGTGTGGGTGGAAGGGTCTAATGCACCGCACTAGTAGGTAGAAACATGCTATCACCCGTAGAATGGTAAGTGGCCCCTACATGATTATAATCGCAGTAATACTAACAATGATTCTGATAAGATAATGATGTTGTGTAGCGACATGAAACTATTGGATATTTTGTTATTGTGGCGGAATGAATACTAGTAAGGGTTAGACAGGTCCATCCTATTATGACCCCAGACACTAAAAGTTACGCGTTTACTTTGCTCCTTCTGCTCCTGATTACACAGCAATATAAATCTAGGGAGCATAGAATGCAATACAAGTATGATATATGTCTCTATAAATCTCCAGATTATGCAATAACACTTTGTGTGACAGAAGGGCGACTATTTGATAAAGAATGAAACTGATAGTAGCCACCCTCCTGCACGCAGCCTGCGGATAGCCACGTAGCTTTAATGATCTAAATAAAACCGTTTTAAAGCGTTCTATTTCAGGCAGTAAGTCATTTTTTGTTTTGCTGGTGACGCAAACTGATGTTTTATTTCTAAGTTAATCCCCTGGCTACTCATACCACCCTCAAAAGACGGACATTATTACACCCCCCAGCCCCGCTAAGCCACGCTCCGACCCTGTTAGGTCACGCACCCACCCAGCCCGCAGCTGACCAGGATTTAAAAAGTGAAAGGCAGAATCAACTTCAGGTCAACTGCCAAGAAGGGAGGGAGGGAGACTTTATCCCTGCAGCTCACACTCAGACAGCGCTGCTCACTGAGCTGTTCAATAGAATATCTCTGTGTCCTGTGCCGGACGGAGGAGAGGGAGTTTAAAAACAAGACTGTCCGGCCTAAAACCGGACCTCTGGCCACCCTACACAGAATGCTCCCCCATATCTCCTCTCTCACACAGACTGCTCCCCCATATCTCCTCTCTCACACAGACTGCTCCCCCATATCTCCTCCATCACACAGACTGCTCCCCCATATCTCCTCCATCACACACAAACTGCTCCCCCATATCTCCTCTCTCACACACAGACTGCTCACCCATATATCCTCTCTCACACACAGACTGCTCACCCATATATCCACTCTCACACAGACTGCTCCCCCATATGTCCTCTCTCACAGACTGCTCCCTATATCTCCTCTCTCACACAGACTGCTCCCCCATATCTCCTCTCACACAGACTGCTCCCCCATATGTCCTCTCTCACACAGACTGCTCCCCCATGTCTCCTCTCTCACACAGACTGCTCCCCCATATTTCCTCTCTCACACAGACTGCTCCCCCATGTCTCCTCTCTCACACAGACTGCTCCCCCATATCTCCTCTCACACAGACTGCTCCCCCATATGTCCTCTCTCACACAGACTGCTCCCCCATGTCTCCTCTCTCACACAGACTGCTCCCCCATATGTCCTCTCTCACACAGACTGCTCCCCCATGTCTCCTCTCTCACACAGACTGCTCCCCCATATTTCCTCTCTCACACAGACTGCTCCCCCATATCTCCTCCATCAAACTGCTCCCCCATATCTCTTCTCTCACACAGACTGCTCCCCCATATCTCCCCTCTCACACAGACTGCTCCCCCATATCTCTTCCATCACACAGACTGCCCCCACATATCTCCCCTTTCACACAGACTGCTCCCCCATATCTCTTCCATCACACAGACTGCCCCCACATATCTCCCCTCTCACACAGACTGCTCCCCCATATCTCCTCTCTCACACAGACTGCTCCCCCATATCTCCTCTCTCACACACAGAATGCTCCCCAATATTTCCTCTCTCACACAAATTGCTCCCCCATATCTCTTCCATCACACAGACTGCTCCCCAATATCTCCTCTCTCACACAGACTGCTCCCCCATATATCCTCTCTCACACAGACTGCTCCCCCATATCTCCTCTCTCTCACACACAGACTGCTCCCCCATATATCCTCCATCACACAAACTGCTCACCCCTAATCTGCTCTCACACACACAGTCTGCTCCCCCATATTTCCTCTCTCACACAGACTGCTCCCCCAAATCTACTCTCTAAAACAGACTGCTCCCCCATATATCCTCTCTCACACAGACTGCTCCCCCATATCTCCTCTCTCACACAGACAGCTCCCCCATATCTCCTCTCTCACACAGACTGCTCCCCCATATATCCTCTCTCACACAGACTGCTCCCCCATATCTCCTCCATTACACAGACTGCTCCCCCATATCTCCTCTCTCACACAGACTGCTCCCCCATATGTCCTCTCTCACACAGACTGCTCCCCCATATTTCCTCTCTCACACAGACTGCTCCCCTATATCTCCTCCATCAAACAAACTGCTCCCCCATATCTCCTCTCTCTCACACAGACTGCTCCCCCATATATCCTCTCTCACTCAGACTGCTCCCCCATATCTCCTCTCTCACACAGACTGCTCCCCAATATCTCCTCTCTCTCACACAGACTGCTCCCCCATATCTCCTCTCTCACACACATACTGCTCCCCCATATCTCCTCTCTCACACACATACTGCTCCCCCATATCTCCTCTCTCACACAGACTGCTCCCCCATATCTCCTCCATCACACAAACTGCTCCCCATATCTCCTCTCTCACACACAGTCTGCTCCCCCATATTTCCTCTCTCACACAGACTGCTCCCCAATATGTCCTCTCTTTCACACAGACTGCACCCCCATATCTCCTCTCTAACACAGACTGCTCCCCCATATATCCTCTCTCACACAGACTGCTCCCCCATATCTCCTCCATCACACAGACTGCTCCCCCATATCTCCTCTCTCACACAGACTGCTCCCCCATGTCTCCTCTCTCACACAGACTGCTCCCCCATATCTCCTCCATCACACACAAACTGCTCCCCCATATCTCCTCTCTCACACACAGACTGCTCACCCATATATCCTCTCTCACACACAGACTGCTCACCCATATATCCACTCTCACACAGACTGCTCCCCCATATGTCCTCTCTCACAGACTGCTCCCCTATATCTCCTCTCTCACACAGACTGCTCCCCCATATCTCCTCTCACACAGACTGCTCCCCCATATGTCCTCTCTCACACAGACTGCTCCCCCATGTCTCCTCTCTCACACAGACTGCTCCCCCATATTTCCTCTCTCACACAGACTGCTCCCCCATATCTCCTCCATCAAACTGCTCCCCCATATCTCTTCTCTCACACAGACTGCTCCCCCATATCTCCCCTCTCACACAGACTGCTCCCCCATATCTCTTCCATCACACAGACTGCCCCCACATATCTCCCCTCTCACACAGACTGCTCCCCCATATCTCTTCCATCACACAGACTGCCCCCACATATCTCCCCTCTCACACAGACTGCTCCCCCATATCTCCTCTCTCACACAGACTGCTCCCCCATATCTCCTCTCTCACACACAGAATGCTCCCCAATATTTCCTCTCTCACACAAATTGCTCCCCCATATCTCTTCCATCACACAGACTGCTCCCCAATATCTCCTCTCTCACACAGACTGCTCCCCCATATATCCTCTCTCACACAGACTGCTCCCCCATATCTCCTCTCTCTCACACACAGACTGCTCCCCCATATATCCTCCATCACACAAACTGCTCACCCCTAATCTGCTCTCTCACACACAGTCTGCTCCCCCATATTTCCTCTCTCACACAGACTGCTCCCCCTAATCTACTCTCTAAAACAGACTGCTCCCCCATATATCCTCTCTCACACAGACTGCTCCCCCATATCTCCTCTCTCACACAGACAGCTCCCCCATATCTCCTCTCTCACACAGACTGCTCCCCCATATATCCTCTCTCACACAGACTGCTCCCCCATATCTCCTCCATTACACAGACTGCTCCCCCATATCTCCTCTCTCACACAGACTGCTCCCCCATATGTCCTCTCTCACACAGACTGCTCCCCCATATTTCCTCTCTCACACAGACTGCTCCCCTATATCTCCTCCATCAAACAAACTGCTCCCCCATATCTCCTCTCTCTCACACAGACTGCTCCCCCATATATCCTCTCTCACTCAGACTGCTCCCCCATATCTCCTCTCTCACACAGACTGCTCCCCAATATCTCCTCTCTCTCACACAGACTGCTCCCCCATATCTCCTCTCTCACACACATACTGCTCCCCCATATCTCCTCTCTCACACACATACTGCTCCCCCATATCTCCTCTCTCACACAGACTGCTCCCCCATATCTCCTCCATCACACAAACTGCTCCCCATATCTCCTCTCTCACACACAGTCTGCTCCCCCATATTTCCTCTCTCACACAGACTGCTCCCCAATATGTCCTCTCTTTCACACAGACTGCACCCCCATATCTCCTCTCTAACACAGACTGCTCCCCCATATATCCTCTCTCACACAGACTGCTCCCCCATATCTCCTCCATCACACAGACTGCTCCCCCATATCTCCTCTCTCACACAGACTGCTCCCCCATGTCTCCTCTCTCACACAGACTGCTCCCCCATATCTCCTCCATCACACACAAACTGCTCCCCCATATCTCCTCTCTCACACACAGACTGCTCACCCATATATCCTCTCTCACACACAGACTGCTCACCCATATATCCACTCTCACACAGACTGCTCCCCCATATGTCCTCTCTCACAGACTGCTCCCCTATATCTCCTCTCTCACACAGACTGCTCCCCCATATCTCCTCTCACACAGACTGCTCCCCCATATGTCCTCTCTCACACAGACTGCTCCCCCATGTCTCCTCTCTCACACAGACTGCTCCCCCATATTTCCTCTCTCACACAGACTGCTCCCCCATATCTCCTCCATCAAACTGCTCCCCCATATCTCTTCTCTCACACAGACTGCTCCCCCATATCTCCCCTCTCACACAGACTGCTCCCCCATATCTCTTCCATCACACAGACTGCCCCCACATATCTCCCCTCTCACACAGACTGCTCCCCCATATCTCTTCCATCACACAGACTGCCCCCACATATCTCCCCTCTCACACAGACTGCTCCCCCATATCTCCTCTCTCACACAGACTGCTCCCCCATATCTCCTCTCTCACACACAGAATGCTCCCCAATATTTCCTCTCTCACACAAATTGCTCCCCCATATCTCTTCCATCACACAGACTGCTCCCCAATATCTCCTCTCTCACACAGACTGCTCCCCCATATATCCTCTCTCACACAGACTGCTCCCCCATATCTCCTCTCTCTCACACACAGACTGCTCCCCCATATATCCTCCATCACACAAACTGCTCACCCCTAATCTGCTCTCTCACACACAGTCTGCTCCCCCATATTTCCTCTCTCACACAGACTGCTCCCCCAAATCTACTCTCTAAAACAGACTGCTCCCCCATATATCCTCTCTCACACAGACTGCTCCCCCATATCTCCTCTCTCACACAGACAGCTCCCCCATATCTCCTCTCTCACACAGACTGCTCCCCCATATATCCTCTCTCACACAGACTGCTCCCCCATATCTCCTCCATTACACAGACTGCTCCCCCATATCTCCTCTCTCACACAGACTGCTCCCCCATATGTCCTCTCTCACACAGACTGCTCCCCCATATTTCCTCTCTCACACAGACTGCTCCCCTATATCTCCTCCATCAAACAAACTGCTCCCCCATATCTCCTCTCTCTCACACAGACTGCTCCCCCATATATCCTCTCTCACTCAGACTGCTCCCCCATATCTCCTCTCTCACACAGACTGCTCCCCAATATCTCCTCTCTCTCACACAGACTGCTCCCCCATATCTCCTCTCTCACACACATACTGCTCCCCCATATCTCCTCTCTCACACACATACTGCTCCCCCATATCTCCTCTCTCACACAGACTGCTCCCCCATATCTCCTCCATCACACAAACTGCTCCCCATATCTCCTCTCTCACACACAGTCTGCTCCCCCATATTTCCTCTCTCACACAGACTGCTCCCCAATATGTCCTCTCTTTCACACAGACTGCACCCCCATATCTCCTCTCTAACACAGACTGCTCCCCCATATATCCTCTCTCACACAGACTGCTCCCCCATATCTCCTCCATCACACAGACTGCTCCCCCATATCTCCTCTCTCACACAGACTGCTCCCCCATATATCCTCTCTCTCTCTCTCTCACACACAGACTGCTCCCCCATATCTCCTCTCTCTCACACAGACTGCTCCCCCATATCTCCTCTCTCTCTCACACAGACTGCTCCCCCATATCTCATCTCTCTCTCACAGACTGCTCCCCCATATCTCATCTCTCTCATAGACTGCTCCCCCATATCTCATCTCTCACACAGACTGCTCCCCCATATCGCATCTCTCTCACAGACTCTTCCTCCATGTCTCCTCTCACATAGACTGCTCCCCCATATCTCATCTCTCTCACATAGACTGCTCCCCCATATCTCATCTCTCTCACAGACTGCTCCCCCATATCTCCTCTCTCTCTCACAGACTGCTCCCCCATATCTCATCTCTCTCATAGACTGCTCCCCCATATCTCATCTCTCTCTCACAGACTGCTCCCCCATATCTCATCTCTCACACAGACTGCTCCCCATATCTCCTCTCTCTCACAGACTGCTCCCCCATATCTCATCTCTCTCACAGACTGCTCCCCCATATCTCATCTCTCTCACAGACTCTTCCTCCATATCTCCACTCTTACACAGACTCTTCCTCCATGTCTCCTCTCTTACACAGACTCTTCCTCCATGTCTCCTCTCTTACACAGACTCTTCCTCCGTGTCTCCTCTCACATAGACTTAGGGTGGCTACTCATACCATGATTTACTGCCTGAAAAAAAGCTCTTAAAAACTGTTTTATTTAATACTTTGTGGCTATCCGCCAAATTACTAAATCCGGCTGCGTGCAGGAGGGTGACTACTATCAGTTTCATTATCACATAGTCGCCCTTCTGTCACACATAAAGTATTGTTGCCCAATCTGGAGATATATAGAGACATACAGTCATGTGAAAAAATTAGGACACCCTTTGAAAGCATGTGGTTTTTTGTAACATTTTTAATAAAAGGTTATTTCATCTCCGTTTCAACAATACAGAGAGATTAAAGTAATCCGACTAAACAAAGAAAACTGAAGAAAAGTCTTTTCAAGATCTTCTGTAAATGTCATTCTACAAAAATGCCTATTCTAACTGAGGAAAAAGATAGGACACCCTCACATGTATTCCCTCTTAAATTGGCTCAGATCTCACACAGGTATATCACACCAGGTGCACATAATTAGTAGATCGTTACTCTGCATGTTGAATGAGGCTTGCCCTATTTAAACCTCAGACATTTAGTTTGGTGTGCTCCTGACTGTTGAAGTGAGAGTGAGCACCATGGTGAGAGCAAAAGAGCTGTCAGAGGACTTCAGAAAAAAGATTGTAGCAGCCTATGAGTCTGGGAAGGGATTTAAAAAGATCTCAAAAGATTTTGAAATCAGCCATTCCACTGTCCGGAAGATAGTCTACAAGTGGAGGGCTTTCAGAACAACTGCCAACATGCCCAGGACTGGTCGCCCCAGCAAGTTCACCCCAAGAGCAGACCGCAAGATGCTAAAAGAGGTCTCCAAAAACCCTAAAGTGTCATCTCGAGAACTACAGCAGGCTCTGGCTACTGTTGATGTAGAAGTACATGCCTCTACAATCAGAAAGAGACTGTACAAGTTTAACTTGCATGGGAGGTGTGCAAGGAGGAAACCTTTGCTTTCCAAGAGAAACATCGAGGCCAGACTGACATTTGCCAGAGATAAAGTTGACAAAGACCAGGACTTCTGGAATAATGTTCTTTGGACAGATGAGTCCAAAATTGAATTATTTGGACACAACAGCAGAGGACATGTTTGGCGTAAACCAAACACAGCATTCCAAGAAAAGAACCTCATACCAACTGTGAAGCATGGAGGTGGAAGTGTCATGGTTTGGGGCTGCTTTGCTGCAGCAGGACCTGGTCAGCTCACCATCATAGAATCCACGATGAATTCTACTGTGTATCAGAAGGTGCTTGAAGAACATGTCAGACCATCAGTTAGAAAATTAAAGCTGAAGCGGAACTGGACCATGCAACATGACAATGACCCAAAACATACTAGTAAATCAACCAAAGATTGGCTGAAAAAGAAGAAATGGAGAGTCCTGGAATGGCCAAGTCAAAGTCCAGATTTGAATCCCATTGAGATGCTGTGGGGTGACTTGAAAAGGGCTGTACGTGCAAGAAACCCCTCAAACATCTCACAGCTGAAAAAGTTCTGCATTGAGGAGTGGGGTAAAATTTCCTCAGACCGATGTCAAAGACTGGTAGATGGCTACAAGAACCGTCTCACTGCAGTTATTTCAGCCAAAGGAGGTAACACTCGCTATTAGGGGCAAGGGTGTCCTATCTTTTTCCTCAGTTAGAATAGGCATTTTTGTAGAATGACATTTACAGAAGATCTTGAAAAGACTTTTCTTCAGTTTTCTTTGTTTAGTCGGATTACTTTAATCTCTCTGTATTGTTGAAACGGAGATGAAATAACCTTTTATTAAAAATGTTACAAAAAACCACATGCATTCAAAGGGTGTCCTAATTTTTTCACACGACTGTATATTGTACGTGTATTGTATCCTTCAATGCTATATACAGTATCTCCACACAATGTATCTCTCTTCATTTATACCATGGATAACAATTAGATCTTGGGGAGCTATTCTGGGATGTTATGTACGGCGAGTGCTATCATTTTTCATTCACAAAACCTCCCGTAACACAAAGCCCCAATCACTCCCACACGTCACTGTATTGCTTCCACATAAACCCTTGTAGAATTCTGCGTCTGCTCGGCGCGTTTCTATATAGGCATGTCATCAGGAGCAGAAGGAGCAAAGTACAAGGTTAGTTGAGCACCGCACGCCCATATACTTGGCGTGTACCAGCACATAGTTACATATTTAATATGGTTCAAAACAGACATGTCTTTCCCAGAAGGAAGTGAGACTCAGATTTCTACACTTGTGGTCGTGGCAACCAGGAGAGCGCCCCCGCCCTACCTAACAACCCTGTACCCTAGGCGGTTAGAGTTATGCCGCAACCGCGCCGTAGTGGGGATGCCTGAAAGAGGGCATCCCTTCTGGGAGTAGAAGATAATAAGGGTGGGTGGGTGGGGAACACTGGCACGACGTACAAGGTGGGAGGGGCGCTAGCCGTTGATGTAGGCAGTCCAGCCCCTCCCACAAATCCAGGCCAATGAATCGGCCTTATACTTGTGGTCGTGGCAACCAGGAGAGCGCCCCCGCCCTACCTAACAACCCTGTACCCTAGGCGGTTAGAGTTATGCCGCAACCGCGCCGTAGTGGGGATGCCTGAAAGAGGGCAAAAGACACACTGGTTAGCAGAAATAATTTATTACAACATAACTCACAAAACCAAACTTTGAAAAGCCATAGACATCTCAGCTTTAGGATGAGGTACATAACGGCTAAAACACGCGGAGCGCCAACGCCCTAACTTCTGGATGACGTGCGCCGGCACCTGATTCTTAGAGGCCGCAGACGCGGCACCTATGCGAAATGAGTGTCCTGAGATCACAGCTGGATCGCCTCCCAAGCTGGCCACCAAGGAGCGTACATGGGACACAAATTGATGAGTGGTGAGTGGCGTTACTCCGAACGGCAATAAGGGACTATCCGGACCATACCCAGTTAATGCTGACTGCAGCTGACGGAAGACTGTGACGGGGCACCACTGGTGAGACGTGGGAAAAAAGGACACAGGAACTGGGGGACCCACCTGCGAGGTCTTGGACGTCCTGAGTAGTAGCACGTAACCCTCAGTGCTCGGAACCAACTGGCTGACCGTGAGAAACCTGCCACTACCAGGAGAACAAGTAAACTCCCCAGGTCTCAGGAAGCCATAGAAAGCTAAATAGATGGCAGATTTCAGCACCAGGCTGGGCAAGGCCCCGAAAGGGCTCCTGTCTAGGACATCGGACAAGTTACGGAAAAGGAGTCCGGTGACAGCTTGTCTGCGCACTAGGCCTCCAGATCCACATCTACCCAGACCTCTCAACGCAGCTTTGACAGCATGTATAGAGAAAACCGATGCCCGTTCAGGATGACTGACTGCGAGGAAATGTTGTACCCCCGACAAATATGTCTTCACTGTGTTGAGAGACAGCCTAAGCTCTGAGTGGCAGTAGCCAATGAAAGCAAGGATATACTCCATGAAATTGGACTCCCCCCTGAGGACACTCCTGCTGAAACCTGCAAAATACCCTCCACCCGGTGTTATATGCCCTGGTTGTGTTTAGTGAAAGGGACTTGGCTATTAAAGCGTGGGCCGTCTCAAGGTGGCTGGTCACATTAGTGTTAACGATTCGTGGGGAGGGACGGTAGCGCCCACGACATCTGCCTCTGGCATGACCTGTAAGAAAAGGGAGAAGTTAGCCCTAGACAAAGCGTCGGCAGCCACGTTCTGTGAACCTGGTACATGCGTGCTGTAGACACGGAAATGATAATGAAGGGACAGTTGAACTAAACGTCTCAGGAAACACATGACTTGCGAGGATTTAGACAACCCACTATTCAACACGTCTACCAGCGCAGCGTTATCTGTAACGAATAAGACAGAGCGGTTTACCCAGTTACTGCCCCACACATGGGCGGCCACCACGATGGGGTACAGTTCGAACAGCGCTGAGGTTTGTAGGAAACCTGGGATCTGTCTCACCTCAGCCGGCCATACGTCAGCGACCCAGTGGGTGCCAAAAATAGCAGCAAACCCTGAGCTGGCAGCCGCATCTGAAAACACTACCGGGGATTGACTGGACAACTCAGGGATAAACAAAGACACCCCATTCCACTGGCAAAGAAAGTGGTCCCACATGTGAAGGTCTGCCAAGGCTTGACTGTCCAGCCGCACTGGGCTGTCTTGTTCCGGGGCCGTGGCAAGGAGCACCAGCAAGCGAGAGATGAATGACCTGCCCTGCGGGATAATGCGCATGGCGAAATTCAACATGCCCAGTAGCGACTGTAAGTCCGCCTTGGTGACCACCGTTGTGACGGAAAACCTGTGGATGACTTCCCTAATTCTAACCAACTTGTCAGATGGCAACCTGGCTAACATGTCCTGTGAGTCTAGCTCAATGCCCAGGAAGGTGATGACAGTGGACGGGCCTTCGACTTTCTTGGGGGAGACTGGTACACCTAACTGGGAGAAACACCTCAGTAACTTCCCCAAACCCAGGGGAGCTGCCCCTGGCCTCTCAATCAGCAGGAAGTCGTCAAGATAATGGATGACGAACTCGCAGCAGACTTTATGTTCCAGGATCCAGTGAAGGGCCTGAGCCAACTGATCAAAGAGCCAGGGGCTGCTCTTAGAACCAAAGGTGAGCTTGGTGGAGAAATAATATTGGTCCTTCCACTTGACGCCGTGCCACTGCCAGAGCGCTGGCATAATGGGAAGTAACTTAAAGGCGTCTGAAATATCAGCTTTGGACAACATCGCTCCGGGCCCTAACTGCAAAATGATGGCGATGGCCTGATCGATGGAAGAATACCTCATGCCCACTTCCTCAGAAGGGATAAGGGAGTTAAGACTAGGGACATGGGAACCATGTGGGGCTGACAGATCGATAATCAGTCTCTCCTTTTTACTAAATTTGCCCGTGACCACCCCCACGGGACTGACTCTCCACCGCTGAAAGGGGGGCACTGCGAAAGGACCGATCAAGAACCCTTTACCCAACTCGGACTCTATTAGTTTGTCTACAGACTGAGGATTCCTGTCGGCAGACTGGAGGTTCTTGCACTCATACGTGTGTTCGGGAGTCGTGATTAACCCCGTATGAAAACCCTTGCAGAATCCAGCAACTAGAAACTGCACGAACCCTGAATTATGGTGTCCTAGCAGAAACCTTTGTAAACAATCGGTATTGACCACACTCATGTAGGCTTTGACTGATTTTAATGAGCATGAGACTCTGGGGTGGGCCCTAAAGCAATTGGTACAGATATGTAACAGACGGCATTGGCCAAAATTACAAGACCCGAAATTATAATTATTACAAATCTGGGCCCTACCCAACTGGACAATGGGCCGGCCTAACTTGTCGACTGAGCTAGGAGGTCTGAACACATCGAGTGGCCCAGCCGACGAGCCAGAAGGGTATGACGGTGTACCGGCGGCTGATTTGTGGCACCACTCGGTGGCATGGAAAATGGACTGACAGGCCGAACAGGAGGGAGCTTTAAGACCTGCAAAATGCCGACAAAATAATTCCGTATCCAAGTTGGACCAATCCGTGACATAACCGAACTGGGTAAAAGCCGCTGCTGCCTTGGCTGCAAAAGAACAATGATAATCATAGAACGAAACCCCTCCGTACTTATGACCCAATTCTGTTACGCGGAAAAGGTACAGATCAAGCTCCTCCCTCCTGTCCGGCCTAGCAGAACATATAACATCTCTGAAAAGGCTAAAAGCCATTACAAATTCCGGGATGGTTAATTTGCGGTTAAGCCTGTGGTCACGGCTTCTCAGTACCACCGAGACTTCCCCGCAAGCTATCACCTTATTCTCGGACAAATCCCTGGAGGCAATTAGTAAAGAAGCAAGGTTGACATCCCTACCCTCTAGGATGTCTTTCCTGACGTTGGTCGGGACAAAATGAGAGGGGGCCACGTTGGGAACAGCCAGGGTATTACGGGTTTCCCCTGCAGCAGAGGTAGTAGCGACCGGAACCTCAGGGGGGGGGACGGGAACGACCGAGTCGCGAGACTCAACTGACTCCAACCTTGCTTGAATGGAAGTAACAGCTGCCGTCAGGCCGTTCAACATGACGTGCAGCTGCGCGAGCGATGTTTGCACCGTGGACATGGGGAGAACGTCTTGGCTGGACGTCACAGAGTCTTTCCATAATCGGTATAATTCCGCCTTCTTGGCGGCAGCCGGGAAGGGGATACCCTTCTTTGACAGTTCCGACATGAGTCTAGGTATAGTCCATGCTCTCAGCGACAGTACACTGCCCCCTTCAGACATCCCTGCCACATTCTCGTCCACAGACGCCTCAACGATATCCGATGCGTGCGACATCACAGCTGTGGAAACAGTAACTTAAATGACCGACTGCACTGGACTACCGCCAGCACCAGTGACCTGCTCAGCCGTGTATAGAAAGGTGACCCGCTCCCGTGTAGCTCCATACGCTGAAACCAGAAGGACCGTGAGGAAGAGGACCGTAACCGACACTCAGAAGTACCACACAGAGAGAATGTGATATACTTACCAGCTTAGAAACCTACAGAATGACCACCGCGGGGAGCTTGTGAAACAATGCAACCTGAACGTGAGACAGTGCATGAGACACAACCCCGCTTGTACGGCCACTACTCCCCCTTCCCCCACATGCACCCCAACTACCTTGCCGACAGGCCTCAACCTCGGACGTAAGTAACAGATTAGGACCTGGAAGCAAAACGATAAGCATCAACTCTGTGCATGCGGAGCAAAGAACCAGGCGAATAAGTAAAACATGAAAACGTGGTAGTGAACCATATGAGCAGCCGGTAGGAGGAGGCTAGCATTTGTGCACTCTAGTATATCACGGATCCCTGCCTACCTATGCGGCACGGCGGCCCGTGCCAGACTTTAATGTAGGTAGGGGGCAGGGCCACCGCGTCGCCCACGCCTCCCAATGACAACCGCGTGGGGAGCGCGAAGCTCCCTGGCATCTTGGGACAGCACATGGGAACCTTCCTGCGCGGTGGCCCCCCACCCCACACCAACACCGTACGTGAGCCACGTGGGGAGCATACGCGACTCCCTGATAGAGCGCCCAGTGCGGGGGTGCCCTCCAACACCTATGGGCCGACCCACCTGCCGGCTGAGCGTTTCTATCACGTGGGGAGCGGCGTAGTTCCCTGGCATGAACCGGTAAGGGGGGAGCCCCTGATTAACGTGGACCCCGCCCCTACCGGTCAGTGAAATGTTGCCACGTGGGGGGCCGCACCGCTCCCTGGCAGAGCGCCCAGTGCGGGGGAGCCCCCATCGCCTAGGGCTGACCCTCCGCCGGCTGAGCACTCCACCACGTGGGGACACGGCGCAACCCCCTGACATAGAGCCGGGCAGGGGGAGGCCTTGACGTCGTGGCCCCGCCCCCCGCCGGAAATCAGCCGGAAACATGTGTGCCACGAGGGGGACCGCGCTGCTCCCTGGCAGGGTGCCCAGTGCGGGGGGGCCCCGTTTGCTCAAGGGGCTGACCCCCCGCCGGCTGGGCACTCCACCGCGTGGGGAACCAGCGCAACCCCCTGACATAGGGCCGGGTAGGGGCGGTCTTAACATCCCGGCTCCGCCCCCTGCCGGAAAATATGCGAGCCACGTGGGAGGCCGCACTGCTCCCGGCAGAGCGCTCAGTGCAGGGGCGCCCCCCTTCGCCTAAGGGCTGACCCACCGCCGGCTGAGCGCTGCGCCACGTGGGGAACCAGCGCGGCCCCCTGGCTAATACCGGAGCGGCGAGCTCCCCAGCATGCTCCGCCCCCGGCTGCCGCAACTCTCCGGCACCCAGAAGGGGGGCGGAGGAGAGCCCCTGTCTTGATACAAGTGCGTCCGGAGCACGGGGTCCCACTCACCAAGGGACCGACCGTGCTGACCGGACCCGAACGGCTCCTCACCTTCAACCGCAGGAACGAACCCAGGTACGTGCGCTCAGGAACACTGGCACGACGTACGAGGTGGGAGGGGCGCTAGCCGTTGATGTAGGCAGTCCAGCCCCTCCCACAAATCCAGGCCAATGAATCGGCCTTATACGTTTTCATAAGCATTAATGTTGTTTACTTTTAAGAATTTATCTAAACCCGTCCCCGGTTCCTGCTGTGACCACGTCCTGAGGAGTCTATTCCACAGATTCACCGTTCTTACAGTAAAGAAGCTTTGACGCTTCCGGAGACTGAACTCTTTCTGCTCCAGTCGGAGGCAGCGCCCCTCATCTTCTGAGGGCATTTTACATGGAACAGTTTTTCACCGTATTTTTTATATGGCCCGTTTATATATTTGTACAGGTTAATCATGTCCCCCCTTAGACGTCTCTTCTCAAGACTAAATAAATTCAATTCTTTAAATTTTTCTTCATAACTAAGACCCACTCAAAAAAGAAACCAAAGAAGGACGCTGCAAGCCTCTGATGGCGGGCGCGCAGCAACAATAATGTTTAGCCTCCGGCGCTGTATTAGCCGTAGCGCCGCCGCCAACAGCCGCTGCTTATATAGCTGAAGCCACGCCAACCGGGCAGAGCCCAAACAGCGAGGAGCGAGCGATTAATGAGGAGGAGTGATAAGTTCTTTCTCCACCCTGCCTCCTATATATGCTGATATGCTTTAGTGGGTACATTTTAATTGGCATCACGTAACTTTTAATGTCTGGGGGCATAATAGGATGAACCTGTCTAACCCTTACTAGTATTCATTCCGCCACAATAACAAAATATCCAATAGTTTCATTAGAAACCTACAATAATTATGTCGCTACACAACATCATTATCTTATCAGAATCATTGTTAGTATTACTGCGATTATAATCATGTAGGGGCCACTTACCATTCTACAGGTGATAGCATGTTTCTGCCTACTAGTGTTGAGCGAGCATGCTCACCCGAACTGGTGTTCAACTCGAGCATATATTATTATATATTTAGACTATATAATATATTATAGTATATGTAAATATATTATGGCTAAAAACATCAGTAGTAGTTTCCTACATATTATGCATTCATACACTACGTGCAGAATTATTAGGCAAATGAGTATTTTGACCACATCATCCTCTTTATGCATGTTGTCTTACTCCAAGCTGTATAGGCTCGAAAGCCTACTACCAATTAAGCATATTAGGTGATGTGCATCTCTGTAATGAGAAGGGGTGTGGTCTAATGACATCAACACCCTATATCAGGTGTGCATAATTATTAGGCAACTTCCTTTCCTTTGGCAAAATGGGTCAAAAGAAGGACTTGACAGGCTCAGAAAAGTCAAAAATAGTGAGATATCTTGCAGAGGGATGCAGCACTCTTAAAATTGCAAAGCTTCTGAAGCGTGATCATCGAACAATCAAGCGTTTCATTCAAAATAGTCAACAGGGTCGCAAGAAGCGTGTGGAAAAACCAAGGCGCAAAATAACTGCCCATGAACTGAGAAAAGTCAAGCGTGCAGCTGCCCAGATGCCACTTGCCACCAGTTTGGCCATATTTCAGAGCTGCAACATCACTGGAGTGCCCAAAAGCACAAGGTGTGCAATACTCAGAGACATGGCCAAGGTAAGAAAGGCTGAAAGACGACCACCACTGAACAAGACACACAAGCTGAAACGTCAAGACTGGGCCAAGAAATATCTCAAGACTGATTTTTCAAAGGTTTTATGGACTGATGAAATGAGAGTGAGTCTTGATGGGCCAGATGGCTGGATTGGTAAAGGGCAGAGAGCTCCAGTCCGACTCAGACGCCAGCAAGGTGGAGGTGGAGTACTGGTTTGGGCTGGTATCATCAAAGATGAGCTTGTGGGGCCTTTTTGGGTTGAGGATGGAGTCAAGCTCAACTCCCAGTCCTACTGCCAGTTTCTGGAAGACACCTTCTTCAAGCAGTGGTACAGGAAGAAGTCTGCAAGGTAAGAAAAACATGATTTTCATGCAGGACAATGCTCCATCACACGCGTCCAAGTACTCCACAGCGTGGCTGGCAAGAAAGGGTATAAAAGAAGAAAATCTAATGACATGGCCTCCTTGTTCACCTGATCTGAACCCCATTGAGAACCTGTGGTCCATCATCAAATGTGAGATTTATAAGGAGGGAAAACAGTCCACCTCTCTGAACAGTGTCTGGGAGGCTGTGGTTGCTGCTGCACGCAATGTTGATGGTGAACAGATGAAAACACTGACAGAATCCATGGATGGCGGCTTTTGAGTGTCCTTGCAAAGAAAGGTGGCTATATTGGTCACTGATTTGTTTTTGTTTTGTTTTTGAATGTCAGAAATGTATATTTGTGAATGTTGAGATGTTATATTGGTTTCACTGGTAAAAATAAATAATTGAAATGGGTATATATTTGTTTTTTGCTAAGTTGCCTAATAATTATGTACAGTAATAGTCACCTGCACACACAGATATCCCCCTAAAATAGCTAAAACTAAAAACAAACTAAAAACTACTTCCAAAAATATTCAGCTTTGATATTAATGAGTTTTTTGGGTTCATTGAGAACATGGTTGTTGTTCAATAATAAAATTAATCCTCAAAAATACAACTTGCCTAATAATTCTGCACTCCCTGTATATATCAGAAGTATGAATCTACATACATATATATATATATATATATATATATATATATTTATTTTTTATTTTTTCTTTACACATTTATTTTGTGCCATACATTTTTTACAATTACTAAAAAAAATATAAAATATATAAATTTAATTGAGCTTTTATTTAATTTAACTTTCTGAGCGAAAATGTGGTCCCATTTGTCCTCACATAATGGATTGTGATGGAACTGCTTGAATTCATTCTGACTCATAATATTTTCACCTTTGATCGCAAAATATACCACCAGCTCAGGGGAGTGGCAATGGGGAGCCCATGTGCCCCTACTTTTGCCAATCTCTTCCTGGGCTGGTGGAAAAGAGAACATGTGTTTTGTGAGGCAATGGAAAAATGGACCCCTTCAATTGTCTTATGGTTAAGATTTATTGGCGATGTCTTTATACTATAGAACAACACGTATACGGCGTTTAAGGAATTTGTCTCACAACTCAATAATAATGAACTTGGTCTTTTCTTGACCAGTGAAATCAGTGAGACCCATCTGGCATTCTTGGACCTCTCCATTAGTATTGATAGATCTAGAAAAATAACAACTAAGATGTTTCGTAAACCCACTGGCACGAACACCTTGCTCAGATGGGAGAGTGCGCATCCTAATAGGCTGAAAGATGGATTACCAAACAAAGCTTATCAACATGCTGCTATGAGTAACAGGGATGAACTTCTACATCCGAAAAAAACGGGACATTAGGGATACAAAAATTCGGATTATAGGTACTTAGGATCTGGCAGACGAGGAGGTCTGAGATAAACTAAGAGACCACTGGGGAATCCTCAAATCGGACCCCGTGGTGGGACATCTAGTAGGAGATCATCCCCTCAATACATACAGAAGAGGAAACAACCTGAAGGACAAACTAGTCCACAGTTAGTACAATTCTCCTATTAAATCAACTTGGTTAAACTACCAGGTACGTTCAAATGTGGGAACTGTGTTGCCTGTAAGTCAATCAAAAATGGCAACAAAGTTACAAGTACAACCACAGGACGAGTTTACAACATCAGGTGGTGTATTAACTGTAAGACGATACGAGCGGTATACGTGGCTACATGTATCTGTCCAAAACAATATGTAGGGAAGAGAAAACGAGAATTTAAGAGGCGTATAGGAGAGCATTTATTGAGTATCGACAAGCAGGATGATACCCCTATAGAGCAACACATACTGAAACTCCATCCTGGAATGAAGGATTGTATCAGATTTCAAGGAATGGAAAAGCATGTGAGAGGCCAAACCGAGAGGAGGAGACGTTGAGAATTTATCATGTGCAAAGAAGCTCAGTAGACGTTCACATTACAGACAGTAAAACCATTTATGTCACACACGTGCTTTATCTATCCACAATAGACATTATCTATAGATCTTACGTCGATTACTCAGCTTCATTTATGTTTTACTCTTTTTATGAGCTCTACATGTGGTGAATGTACACATTAAGGTGAGCAACATAGTCTTTGTCACAAACTATGCTGTAATAGTCCAGATTTCTGCTAAGTTGTCCCTACTGCTGCTGTGACCTTTCCTTTGTGATTTCTTACTATTAATATTAACATTGGTCATTGTGTGGGTTGAAGGGTCTAATGCACCGCACTAGTAGGTAGAAACATGCTATCACCCGTAGAATGGTAAGTGGCCCCTACATGATTATAATCGCAGTAATACTAACAATGATTCTGATAAGATAATGATGTTGTGTAGCGACATGAAACTATTGGATATTTTGTTATTGTGGCGGAATGAATACTAGTAAGGGTTAGACAGGTCCATCCTATTATGACCCCAGACACTAAAAGTTACGCGTTTACTTTGCTCCTTCTGCTCCTGATTACACAGCAATATAAATCTAGGGAGCATAGAATGCAATACAAGTATGATATATGTCTCTATAAATCTCCAGATTATGCAATAACACTTTGTGTGACAGAAGGGCGACTATTTGATAAAGAATGAAACTGATAGTAGCCACCCTCCTGCACGCAGCCTGCGGATAGCCACGTAGCTTTAATGATCTAAATAAAACCGTTTTAAAGCGTTCTATTTCAGGCAGTAAGTCATTTTTTGTTTTGCTGGTGACGCAAACTGATGTTTTATTTCTAAGTTAATCCCCTGGCTACTTATGCCACCCTCAAAAGATGGACTTTATCACACCGCCCCCAGCTCAGCTAAGCCACGCTCAGACCCTGTTAGGTCACGCCCTCACCAAGCCCGCAGCCCATGGGGATTTAAAAAGTGAAAGGCAGAATCAACTTCAGGTCAACTGCCAAGGAGGGAGGGAGGGAGACTTTATCCCTGCATCTCACACTCAGACAGCGCTGCTCACTGAGCTGTTCAAAAGAATATCTCTGCGTCCGTCCAGGCCCTGTGCCGGACGGAGGAGAGGGAGTTTAAAACAAGACTGTCCGGCCTAAAACCGGACCTCTGGCCACCCTACACAGAATGCTCCCCCATATCTCCTCTCTCACACAGACTGCTCCCCCATATCTCCTCTCTCACACAGACTGCTCCCCCATATCTCCTCCATCACACAGACTGCTCCCCCATATCTCCTCCATCACACACAAACTGCTCCCCCATATCTCCTCTCTCACACACAGACTGCTCACCCATATATCCTCTCTCACACAGACTGCTCCCCATATATCCCTCTCACACAGACTGCTCCCCCATATTCCTCTCTCACAGACTGCTCCCCATATCTCCTCTCACACACAGACTGCTCCCCCATATCTCCTCTCACACAGACTGCTCCCCCATATGTCCTCTCTCACACAGACTGCTCCCCCATATCTCCTCATCACACAACTGCTCCCCCATATCTCCTCTCTCACACACAGACTGCTCACCCATATATCCACTCTCACACAGACTGCTCCCCCATATGTCCTCTCTCACAGACTGCTCCCCTATCTCCTCTCTCACACAGACTGCTCCCCCATACTCCTCTCACACAGACTGCTCCCCCATATGTCCTCTCTCACACAGACTGCTCCCCAATATCTCCTCTCTCACACAGACTGCTCCCCCATATTTCCTCTCACACAGACTGCTCCCCCATGTCTCCTCTCCACACAGACTGCTCCCCCATATCTCCTCTCACACAGACTGCTCCCCCATATCTCCTCTCTCACAGACTGCTCCCCCATATCTCCTCTCTCACACAGACTGCTCCCCCATATCTCCTCTCTCACACAGACTGCTCCCCCATATCTCCTCTCTCACACAGACTGCTCCCCCATATCTCCTCTCCACAGACTGCTCCCCCATATCTCCTCTCTCACACAGACTGCTCCCCCATATCTCCTCTCACACAGACTGCTCCCCCATATCTCCTCCATCACAACTGCTCCCCCATATCTCTTCTCTCACACAGACTGCTCCCCCATATCTCCCTCTCACACAGACTGCTCCCCCATATCTCTTCCATCACACAGACTGCCCCCACATATCTCCCTCTCACACAGACTGCTCCCCCATATCTCCTTCTCACACAGACTGCTCCCCCATATCTCCCTCTCACACAGACTGCTCCCCCATATCCTCTCTCACACAGACTGCTCCCCCATATCTCCTCTCTCACACACAGACTGCTCCCCAATATTCCTCTCTCACACAAATTGCTCCCCATATCTCTTCCATCACACAGACTGCTCCCCAATATCTCCTCTCTCACACACAGACTGCTCCCCCATATATCCTCTCTCACACAGACTGCTCCCCCATATCTCCTCTCTCTCACACACAGACTGCTCCCCCATATATCCTCCATCACACAAAACTGCTCACCCTAATCTGCTCTCTCACACACGTCTGCTCCCCCCATATTTCCTCTCTCCACAGACTGCTCCCCCAAATCTACTCTCTAAAAACAGACTGCTCCCCCATATATCCTCTCTCACACAGACTGCTCCCCCATATCTCCTCTCTCACACAGACAGCTCCCCCATATCTCCTCTCTCACACAGACTGCTCCCCCATATATCCTCTCTCACACAGACTGCTCCCCCATATCTCCTCCATTACACAGACTGCTCCCCCATATCTCCTCTCTCACACAGACTGCTCCCCCATATGTCCTCTCTCACACAGACTGCTCCCCCATATTTCCTCTCTCACACAGACTGCTCCCCTATATCTCCTCCATCAAACAAACTGCTCCCCCATATCTCCTCTCTCTCACACAGACTGCTCCCCCATATATCCTCTCTCACTCAGACTGCTCCCCCATATCTCCTCTCTCACACAGACTGCTCCCCAATATCTCCTCTCTCTCACACAGACTGCTCCCCCATATCTCCTCTCTCACACACATACTGCTCCCCCATATCTCCTCTCTCACACACATACTGCTCCCCCATATCTCCTCTCTCACACAGACTGCTCCCCCCATATCTCCTCCATCACACAAACTGCTCCCCATATCTCCTCTCTCACACACAGTCTGCTCCCCCATATTTCCTCTCTCACACAGACTGCTCCCCAATATGTCCTCTCTTTCACACAGACTGCACCCCCATATCTCCTCTCTAACACAGACTGCTCCCCCATATATCCTCTCTCACACAGACTGCTCCCCCATATCTCCTCCATCACACAGACTGCTCCCCCATATCTCCTCTCTCACACAGACTGCTCCCCCATGTCTCCTCTCTCACACAGACTGCTCCCCCATATCTCCTCCATCACACACAAACTGCTCCCCCATATCTCCTCTCTCACAAACAGACTGCTCACCCATATATCCTCTCTCACACACAGACTGCTCACCCATATATCCACTCTCACACAGACTGCTCCCCCATATGTCCTCTCTCACAGACTGCTCCCCTATATCTCCTCTCTCACACAGACTGCTCCCCCATATCTCCTCTCACACAGACTGCTCCCCCATATGTCCTCTCTCACACAGACTGCTCCCCCATGTCTCCTCTCTCACACAGACTGCTCCCCCATATTTCCTCTCTCACACAGACTGCTCCCCCATATCTCCTCCATCAAACTGCTCCCCCCTATCTCTTCTCTCACACAGACTGCTCCCCCATATCTCCCCTCTCACACAGACTGCTCCCCCATATCTCTTCCATCACACAGACTGCCCCCACATATCTCCCCTCTCACACAGACTGCTCCCCCATATCTCTTCCATCACACAGACTGCCCCCACATATCTCCCCTCTCACACAGACTGCTCCCCCATATCTCCTCTCTCACACAGACTGCTCCCCCATATCTCCTCTCTCACACACAGAATGCTCCCCAATATTTCCTCTCTCACACAAATTGCTCCCCCATATCTCTTCCATCACACAGACTGCTCCCCAATATCTCCTCTCTCACACAGACTGCTCCCCCATATATCCTCTCTCACACAGACTGCTCCCCCATATCTCCTCCCTCTCACACACAGACTGCTCCCCCATATATCCTCCATCACACAAACTGCTCACCCCTAATCTGCTCTCTCACACACAGTCTGCTCCCCCATATTTCCTCTCTCACACAGACTGCTCCCCCAAATCTACTCTCTAAAACAGACTGCTCCCCCATATATCCTCTCTCACACAGACTGCTCCCCCATATCTCCTCTCTCACACAGACAGCTCCCCCATATCTCCTCTCTCACACAGACTGCTCCCCCATATATCCTCTCTCACACAGACTGCTCCCCCATATCTCCTCCATTACACAGACTGCTCCCCCATATCTCCTCTCTCTCACAGACTGCTCCCCCATATCTCATCTCTCTCACAGACTGCTCCCCCATATCTCATCTCTCTCACAGACTCTTCCTCCATATCTCCACTCTTACACAGACTCTTCCTCCATGTCTCCTCTCTTACACAGACTCTTCCTCCATGTCTCCTCTCTTACACAGACTCTTCCTCCGTGTCTCCTCTCACATAGACTTAGGGTGGCTACTCATACCATGATTTACTGCCTGAAAAAAAGCTCTTAAAAACTGTTTTATTTAATACTTTGTGGCTATCCGCCAAATTACTAAATCCGGCTGCGTGCAGGAGGGTGACTACTATCAGTTTCATTATCACATAGTCGCCCTTCTGTCACACATAAAGTATTGTTGCCCAATCTGGAGATATATAGAGACATACAGTCATGTGAAAAAATTAGGACACCCTTTGAAAGCATGTGGTTTTTTGTAACATTTTTAATAAAAGGTTATTTCATCTCCGTTTCAACAATACAGAGAGATTAAAGTAATCCAACTAAACAAAGAAAACTGAAGAAAAGTCTTTTCAAGATCTTCTGTAAATGTCATTCTACAAAAATGCCTATTCTAACTGAGGAAAAAGATAGGACACCCTCACATGTATTCCCTCTTAAATTGGCTCAGATCTCACACAGGTATATCACACCAGGTGCACATAATTAGTAGATCGTTACTCTGCATGTTGAATGAGGCTTGCCCTATTTAAACCTCAGACATTTAGTTTGGTGTGCTCCTGACTGTTGAAGTGAGAGTGAGCACCATGGTGAGAGCAAAAGAGCTGTCAGAGGACTTCAGAAAAAAGATTGTAGCAGCCTATGAGTCTGGGAAGGGATTTAAAAAGATCTCAAAAGATTTTGAAATCAGCCATTCCACTGTCCGGAAGATAGTCTACAAGTGGAGGGCTTTCAGAACAACTGCCAACATGCCCAGAACTGGTCGCCCCAGCAAGTTCACCCCAAGAGCAGACCGCAAGATGCTAAAAGAGGTCTCCAAAAACCCTAAAGTGTCATCTCGAGAACTACAGCAGGCTCTGGCTACTGTTGATGTAGAAGTACATGCCTCTACAATCAGAAAGAGACTGTACAAGTTTAACTTGCATGGGAGGTGTGCAAGGAGGAAACCTTTGCTTTCCAAGAGAAACATCGAGGCCAGACTGACATTTGCCAGAGATAAAGTTGACAAAGACCAGGACTTCTGGAATAATGTTCTTTGGACAGATGAGTCCAAAATTGAATTATTTGGACACAACAGCAGAGGACATGTTTGGCGTAAACCAAACACAGCATTCCAAGAAAAGAACCTCATACCAACTGTGAAGCATGGAGGTGGAAGTGTCATGGTTTGGGGCTGCTTTGCTGCAGCAGGACCTGGTCAGCTCACCATCATAGAATCCACGATGAATTCTACTGTGTATCAGAAGGTGCTTGAAGAACATGTCAGACCATCAGTTAGAAAATTAAAGCTGAAGCGGAACTGGACCATGCAACATGACAATGACCCAAAACATACTAGTAAATCAACCAAAGATTGGCTGAAAAAGAAGAAATGGAGAGTCCTGGAATGGCCAAGTCAAAGTCCAGATTTGAATCCCATTGAGATGCTGTGGGGTGACTTGAAAAGGGCTGTACGTGCAAGAAACCCCTCAAACATCTCACAGCTGAAAAAGTTCTGCATTGAGGAGTGGGGTAAAATTTCCTCAGACCGATGTCGAAGACTGGTAGATGGCTACAAGAACCGTCTCACTGCAGTTATTTCAGCCAAAGGAGGTAACACTCGCTATTAGGGGCAAGGGTGTCCTATCTTTTTCCTCAGTTAGAATAGGCATTTTTGTAGAATGACATTTACAGAAGATCTTGAAAAGACTTTTCTTCAGTTTTCTTTGTTTAGTCGGATTACTTTAATCTCTCTGTATTGTTGAAACGGAGATGAAATAACCTTTTATTAAAAATGTTACAAAAAACCACATGCATTCAAAGGGTGTCCTAATTTTTTCACACGACTGTATATTGTACGTGTATTGTATCCTTCAATGCTATATACAGTATCTCCACACAATGTATCTCTCTTCATTTATACCATGGATAACAATTAGATCTTGGGGAGCTATTCTGGGATGTTATGTACGGCGAGTGCTATCATTTTTCATTCACAAAACCTCCCGTAACACAAAGCCCCAATCACTCCCACACGTCACTGTATTGCTTCCACATAAACCCTTGTAGAATTCTGCGTCTGCTCGGCGCGTTTCTATATAGGCATGTCATCAGGAGCAGAAGGAGCAAAGTACAAGGTTAGTTGAGCACCGCACGCCCATATACTTGGCGTGTACCAGCACATAGTTACATATTTAATATGGTTCAAAACAGACATGTCTTTCCCAGAAGGAAGTGAGACTCAGATTTCTACACTTGTGGTCGTGGCAACCAGGAGAGCGCCCCCGCCCTACCTAACAACCCTGTACCCTAGGCGGTTAGAGTTATGCCGCAACCGCGCCGTAGTGGGGATGCCTGAAAGAGGGCAAAAGACACACTGGTTAGCAGAAATAATTTATTACAACATAACTCACAAAACCAAACTTTGAAAAGCCATAGACATCTCAGCTTTAGGATGAGGTACATAACGGCTAAAACACGCGGAGCGCCAACGCCCTAACTTCTGGATGACGTGCGCCGGCACCTGATTCTTAGAGGCCGCAGACGCGGCACCTATGCGAAATGAGTGTCCTGAGATCACAGCTGGATCGCCTCCCAAGCTGGCCACCAAGGAGCGTACATGGGACACAAATTGATGAGTGGTGAGTGGCGTTACTCCGAACGGCAATAAGGGACTATCCGGACCATACCCAGTTAATGCTGACTGCAGCTGACGGAAGACTGTGACGGGGCACCACTGGTGAGACGTGGGAAAAAAGGACACAGGAACTGGGGGACCCACCTGCGAGGTCTTGGACGTCCTGAGTAGTAGCACGTAACCCTCAGTGCTCGGAACCAACTGGCTGACCGTGAGAAACCTGCCACTACCAGGAGAACAAGTAAACTCCCCAGGTCTCAGGAAGCCATAGAAAGCTAAATAGATGGCAGATTTCAGCACCAGGCTGGGCAAGGCCCCGAAAGGGCTCCTGTCTAGGACATCGGACAAGTTACGGAAAAGGAGTCCGGTGACAGCTTGTCTGCGCACTAGGCCTCCAGATCCACATCTACCCAGACCTCTCAACGCAGCTTTGACAGCATGTATAGAGAAAACCGATGCCCGTTCAGGATACTGACTGCGAGGAAATGTTGTACCCCCGACAAATATGTCTTCACTGTGTTGAGAGACAGCCTAAGCTCTGAGTGGCAGTAGCCAATGAAAGCAAGGATATACTCCATGAAATTGGACTCCCCCCTGAGGACACTCCTGCTGAAACCTGCAAAATACCCTCCACCCGGTGTTATATGCCCTGGTTGTGTTTAGTGAAAGGGACTTGGCTATTAAAGCGTGGGCCGTCTCAAGGTGGCTGGTCACATTAGTGTTAACGATTCGTGGGGAGGGACGGTAGCGCCCACGACATCTGCCTCTGGCATGACCTGTAAGAAAAGGGAGAAGTTAGCCCTAGACAAAGCGTCGGCAGCCACGTTCTGTGAACCTGGTACATGCGTGCTGTAGACACGGAAATGATAATGAAGGGACAGTTGAACTAAACGTCTCAGGAAACACATGACTTGCGAGGATTTAGACAACCCACTATTCAACACGTCTACCAGCGCAGCGTTATCTGTAACGAATAAGACAGAGCGGTTTACCCAGTTACTGCCCCACACATGGGCGGCCACCACGATGGGGTACAGTTCGAACAGCGCTGAGGTTTGTAGGAAACCTGGGATCTGTCTCACCTCAGCCGGCCATACGTCAGCGACCCAGTGGGTGCCAAAAATAGCAGCAAACCCTGAGCTGGCAGCCGCATCTGAAAACACTACCGGGGATTGACTGGACAACTCAGGGATAAACAAAGACACCCCATTCCACTGGCAAAGAAAGTGGTCCCACATGTGAAGGTCTGCCAAGGCTTGACTGTCCAGCCGCACTGGGCTGTCTTGTTCCGGGGCCGTGGCAAGGAGCACCAGCAAGCGAGAGATGAATGACCTGCCCTGCGGGATAATGCGCATGGCGAAATTCAACATGCCCAGTAGCGACTGTAAGTCCGCCTTGGTGACCACCGTTGTGACGGAAAACCTGTGGATGACTTCCCTAATTCTAACCAACTTGTCAGATGGCAACCTGGCTAACATGTCCTGTGAGTCTAGCTCAATGCCCAGGAAGGTGATGACAGTGGACGGGCCTTCGACTTTCTTGGGGGAGACTGGTACACCTAACTGGGAGAAACACCTCAGTAACTTCCCCAAACCCAGGGGAGCTGCCCCTGGCCTCTCAATCAGCAGGAAGTCGTCAAGATAATGGATGACGAACTCGCAGCAGACTTTATGTTCCAGGATCCAGTGAAGGGCCTGAGCCAACTGATCAAAGAGCCAGGGGCTGCTCTTAGAACCAAAGGTGAGCTTGGTGGAGAAATAATATTGGTCCTTCCACTTGACGCCGTGCCACTGCCAGAGCGCTGGCATAATGGGAAGTAACTTAAAGGCGTCTGAAATATCAGCTTTGGACAACATCGCTCCGGGCCCTAACTGCAAAATGATGGCGATGGCCTGATCGATGGAAGAATACCTCATGCCCACTTCCTCAGAAGGGATAAGGGAGTTAAGACTAGGGACATGGGAACCATGTGGGGCTGACAGATCGATAATCAGTCTCTCCTTTTTACTAAATTTGCCCGTGACCACCCCCACGGGACTGACTCTCCACCGCTGAAAGGGGGGCACTGCGAAAGGACCGATCAAGAACCCTTTACCCAACTCGGACTCTATTAGTTTGTCTACAGACTGAGGATTCCTGTCGGCAGACTGGAGGTTCTTGCACTCATACGTGTGTTCGGGAGTCGTGATTAACCCCGTATGAAAACCCTTGCAGAATCCAGCAACTAGAAACTGCACGAACCCTGAATTATGGTGTCCTAGCAGAAACCTTTGTAAACAATCGGTATTGACCACACTCATGTAGGCTTTGACTGATTTTAATGAGCATGAGACTCTGGGGTGGGCCCTAAAGCAATTGGTACAGATATGTAACAGACGGCATTGGCCAAAATTACAAGACCCGAAATTATAATTATTACAAATCTGGGCCCTACCCAACTGGACAATGGGCCGGCCTAACTTGTCGACTGAGCTAGGAGGTCTGAACACATCGAGTGGCCCAGCCGACGAGCCAGAAGGGTATGACGGTGTACCGGCGGCTGATTTGTGGCACCACTCGGTGGCATGGAAAATGGACTGACAGGCCGAACAGGAGGGAGCTTTAAGACCTGCAAAATGCCGACAAAATAATTCCGTATCCAAGTTGGACCAATCCGTGACATAACCGAACTGGGTAAAAGCCGCTGCTGCCTTGGCTGCAAAAGAACAATGATAATCATAGAACGAACTAGAGATGAGCGAACCTCTGTTTTAAGTTCGGCGTCTAAAGTTCGGGTTTGGATTAGCGGAGAATCCCGATCTGGAACCGGATATGGATTCCGACTTCCGTTGTGGTCCGTGGTAGCGGAATCAATAATGGCCGATTATTGATTCCGCTACCACGGACCACAACGGAAGTCGGAATCCATATCCGGTTCCAGATCGGGATTCTCCGCTAATCCAAACCCGAACTTTAGACGCCGAACTTAAAACAGAAGTTCGCTCATCTCTAAACGAAAACCCCTCCGTACTTAGACCCAATTCTGTTACGCGGAAAAGGTACAGATCAAGCTCCTCCCTCCTGTCCGGCCTAGCAGAACATATAACATCTCTGAAAAGGCTAAAAGCCATTACAAATTCCGGGATGGTTAATTTGCGGTTAAGCCTGTGGTCACGGCTTCTCAGTACCACCGAGACTTCCCCGCAAGCTATCACCTTATTCTCGGACAAATCCCTGGAGGCAATTAGTAAAGAAGCAAGGTTGACATCCCTACCCTCTAGGATGTCTTTCCTGACGTTGGTCGGGACAAAATGAGAGGGGGCCACGTTGGGAACAGCCAGGGTATTACGGGTTTCCCCTGCAGCAGAGGTAGTAGCGACCGGAACCTCAGGGGGGGGGACGGGAACGACCGAGTCGCGAGACTCAACTGACTCCAACCTTGCTTGAATGGAAGTAACAGCTGCCGTCAGGCCGTTCAACATGACGTGCAGCTGCGCGAGCGATGTTTGCACCGTGGACATGGGGAGAACGTCTTGGCTGGACGTCACAGAGTCTTTCCATAATCGGTATAATTCCGCCTTCTTGGCGGCAGCCGGGAAGGGGATACCCTTCTTTGACAGTTCCGACATGAGTCTAGGTATAGTCCATGCTCTCAGCGACAGTACACTGCCCCCTTCAGACATCCCTGCCACATTCTCGTCCACAGACGCCTCAACGATATCCGATGCGTGCGACATCACAGCTGTGGAAACAGTAACTTAAATGACCGACTGCACTGGACTACCGCCAGCACCAGTGACCTGCTCAGCCGTGTATAGAAAGGTGACCCGCTCCCGTGTAGCTCCATACGCTGAAACCAGAAGGACCGTGAGGAAGAGGACCGTAACCGACACTCAGAAGTACCACACAGAGAGAATGTGATATACTTACCAGCTTAGAAACCTACAGAATGACCACCGCGGGGAGCTTGTGAAACAATGCAACCTGAACGTGAGACAGTGCATGAGACACAACCCCGCTTGTACGGCCACTACTCCCCCTTCCCCCACATGCACCCCAACTACCTTGCCGACAGGCCTCAACCTCGGACGTAAGTAACAGATTAGGACCTGGAAGCAAAACGATAAGCATCAACTCTGTGCATGCGGAGCAAAGAACCAGGCGAATAAGTAAAACATGAAAACGTGGTAGTGAACCATATGAGCAGCCGGTAGGAGGAGGCTAGCATTTGTGCACTCTAGTATATCACGGATCCCTGCCTACCTATGCGGCACGGCGGCCCGTGCCAGACTTTAATGTAGGTAGGGGGCAGGGCCACCGCGTCGCCCACGCCTCCCAATGACAACCGCGTGGGGAGCGCGAAGCTCCCTGGCATCTTGGGACAGCACATGGGAACCTTCCTGCGCGGTGGCCCCCCACCCCACACCAACACCGTACGTGAGCCACGTGGGGAGCATACGCGACTCCCTGATAGAGCGCCCAGTGCGGGGGTGCCCTCCAACACCTATGGGCCGACCCACCTGCCGGCTGAGCGTTTCTATCACGTGGGGAGCGGCGTAGTTCCCTGGCATGAACCGGTAAGGGGGGAGCCCCTGATTAACGTGGACCCCGCCCCTACCGGTCAGTGAAATGTTGCCACGTGGGGGGCCGCACCGCTCCCTGGCAGAGCGCCCAGTGCGGGGGAGCCCCCATCGCCTAGGGCTGACCCTCCGCCGGCTGAGCACTCCACCACGTGGGGACACGGCGCAACCCCCTGACATAGAGCCGGGCAGGGGGAGGCCTTGACGTCGTGGCCCCGCCCCCCGCCGGAAATCAGCCGGAAACATGTGTGCCACGAGGGGGACCGCGCTGCTCCCTGGCAGGGTGCCCAGTGCGGGGGGGCCCCGTTTGCTCAAGGGGCTGACCCCCCGCCGGCTGGGCACTCCACCGCGTGGGGAACCAGCGCAACCCCCTGACATAGGGCCGGGTAGGGGCGGTCTTAACATCCCGGCTCCGCCCCCTGCCGGAAAATATGCGAGCCACGTGGGAGGCCGCACTGCTCCCGGCAGAGCGCTCAGTGCAGGGGCGCCCCCCTTCGCCTAAGGGCTGACCCACCGCCGGCTGAGCGCTGCGCCACGTGGGGAACCAGCGCGGCCCCCTGGCTAATACCGGAGCGGCGAGCTCCCCAGCATGCTCCGCCCCCGGCTGCCGCAACTCTCCGGCACCCAGAAGGGGGGCGGAGGAGAGCCCCTGTCTTGATACAAGTGCGTCCGGAGCACGGGGTCCCACTCACCAAGGGACCGACCGTGCTGACCGGACCCGAACGGCTCCTCACCTTCAACCGCAGGAACGAACCCAGGTACGTGCGCTCAGGAACACTGGCACGACGTACGAGGTGGGAGGGGCGCTAGCCGTTGATGTAGGCAGTCCAGCCCCTCCCACAAATCCAGGCCAATGAATCGGCCTTATACGTTTTCATAAGCATTAATGTTGTTTACTTTTAAGAATTTATCTAAACCCGTCCCCGGTTCCTGCTGTGACCACGTCCTGAGGAGTCTATTCCACAGATTCACCGTTCTTACAGTAAAGAAGCTTTGACGCTTCCGGAGACTGAACTCTTTCTGCTCCAGTCGGAGGCAGCGCCCCTCATCTTCTGAGGGCATTTTACATGGAACAGTTTTTCACCGTATTTTTTATATGGCCCGTTTATATATTTGTACAGGTTAATCATGTCCCCCCTTAGACGTCTCTTCTCAAGACTAAATAAATTCAATTCTTTAAATTTTTCTTCATAACTAAGACCCACTCAAAAAAGAAACCAAAGAAGGACGCTGCAAGCCTCTGATGGCGGGCGCGCAGCAACAATAATGTTTAGCCTCCGGCGCTGTATTAGCCGTAGCGCCGCCGCCAACAGCCGCTGCTTATATAGCTGAAGCCACGCCAACCGGGCAGAGCCCAAACAGCGAGGAGCGAGCGATTAATGAGGAGGAGTGATAAGTTCTTTCTCCACCCTGCCTCCTATATATGCTGATATGCTTTAGTGGGTACATTTTAATTGGCATCACGTAACTTTTAATGTCTGGGGGCATAATAGGATGAACCTGTCTAACCCTTACTAGTATTCATTCCGCCACAATAACAAAATATCCAATAGTTTCATTAGAAACCTACAATAATTATGTCGCTACACAACATCATTATCTTATCAGAATCATTGTTAGTATTACTGCGATTATAATCATGTAGGGGCCACTTACCATTCTACAGGTGATAGCATGTTTCTGCCTACTAGTGTTGAGCGAGCATGCTCACCCGAACTGGTGTTCAACTCGAGCATATATTATTATATATTTAGACTATATAATATATTATAGTATATGTAAATATATTATGGCTAAAAACATCAGTAGTAGTTTCCTACATATTATGCATTCATACACTACGTGCAGAATTATTAGGCAAATGAGTATTTTGACCACATCATCCTCTTTATGCATGTTGTCTTACTCCAAGCTGTATAGGCTCGAAAGCCTACTACCAATTAAGCATATTAGGTGATGTGCATCTCTGTAATGAGAAGGGGTGTGGTCTAATGACATCAACACCCTATATCAGGTGTGCATAATTATTAGGCAACTTCCTTTCCTTTGGCAAAATGGGTCAAAAGAAGGACTTGACAGGCTCAGAAAAGTCAAAAATAGTGAGATATCTTGCAGAGGGATGCAGCACTCTTAAAATTGCAAAGCTTCTGAAGCGTGATCATCGAACAATCAAGCGTTTCATTCAAAATAGTCAACAGGGTCGCAAGAAGCGTGTGGAAAAACCAAGGCGCAAAATAACTGCCCATGAACTGAGAAAAGTCAAGCGTGCAGCTGCCCAGATGCCACTTGCCACCAGTTTGGCCATATTTCAGAGCTGCAACATCACTGGAGTGCCCAAAAGCACAAGGTGTGCAATACTCAGAGACATGGCCAAGGTAAGAAAGGCTGAAAGACGACCACCACTGAACAAGACACACAAGCTGAAACGTCAAGACTGGGCCAAGAAATATCTCAAGACTGATTTTTCAAAGGTTTTATGGACTGATGAAATGAGAGTGAGTCTTGATGGGCCAGATGGCTGGATTGGTAAAGGGCAGAGAGCTCCAGTCCGACTCAGACGCCAGCAAGGTGGAGGTGGAGTACTGGTTTGGGCTGGTATCATCAAAGATGAGCTTGTGGGGCCTTTTTGGGTTGAGGATGGAGTCAAGCTCAACTCCCAGTCCTACTGCCAGTTTCTGGAAGACACCTTCTTCAAGCAGTGGTACAGGAAGAAGTCTGCAAGGTAAGAAAAACATGATTTTCATGCAGGACAATGCTCCATCACACGCGTCCAAGTACTCCACAGCGTGGCTGGCAAGAAAGGGTATAAAAGAAGAAAATCTAATGACATGGCCTCCTTGTTCACCTGATCTGAACCCCATTGAGAACCTGTGGTCCATCATCAAATGTGAGATTTATAAGGAGGGAAAACAGTCCACCTCTCTGAACAGTGTCTGGGAGGCTGTGGTTGCTGCTGCACGCAATGTTGATGGTGAACAGATGAAAACACTGACAGAATCCATGGATGGCGGCTTTTGAGTGTCCTTGCAAAGAAAGGTGGCTATATTGGTCACTGATTTGTTTTTGTTTTGTTTTTGAATGTCAGAAATGTATATTTGTGAATGTTGAGATGTTATATTGGTTTCACTGGTAAAAATAAATAATTGAAATGGGTATATATTTGTTTTTTGCTAAGTTGCCTAATAATTATGTACAGTAATAGTCACCTGCACACACAGATATCCCCCTAAAATAGCTAAAACTAAAAACAAACTAAAAACTACTTCCAAAAATATTCAGCTTTGATATTAATGAGTTTTTTGGGTTCATTGAGAACATGGTTGTTGTTCAATAATAAAATTAATCCTCAAAAATACAACTTGCCTAATAATTCTGCACTCCCTGTATATATCAGAAGTATGAATCTACATACATATATATATATATATATATATATATATATTTATTTTTTATTTTTTCTTTACACATTTATTTTGTGCCATACATTTTTTACAATTACTAAAAAAAATATAAAATATATAAATTTAATTGAGCTTTTATTTAATTTAACTTTCTGAGCGAAAATGTGGTCCCATTTGTCCTCACATAATGGATTGTGATGGAACTGCTTGAATTCATTCTGACTCATAATATTTTCACCTTTGATCGCAAAATATACCACCAGCTCAGGGGAGTGGCAATGGGGAGCCCATGTGCCCCTACTTTTGCCAATCTCTTCCTGGGCTGGTGGAAAAGAGAACATGTGTTTTGTGAGGCAATGGAAAAATGGACCCCTTCAATTGTCTTATGGTTAAGATTTATTGGCGATGTCTTTATACTATAGAACAACACGTATACGGCGTTTAAGGAATTTGTCTCACAACTCAATAATAATGAACTTGGTCTTTTCTTGACCAGTGAAATCAGTGAGACCCATCTGGCATTCTTGGACCTCTCCATTAGTATTGATAGATCTAGAAAAATAACAACTAAGATGTTTCGTAAACCCACTGGCACGAACACCTTGCTCAGATGGGAGAGTGCGCATCCTAATAGGCTGAAAGATGGATTACCAAACAAAGCTTATCAACATGCTGCTATGAGTAACAGGGATGAACTTCTACATCCGAAAAAAACGGGACATTAGGGATACAAAAATTCGGATTATAGGTACTTAGGATCTGGCAGACGAGGAGGTCTGAGATAAACTAAGAGACCACTGGGGAATCCTCAAATCGGACCCCGTGGTGGGACATCTAGTAGGAGATCATCCCCTCAATACATACAGAAGAGGAAACAACCTGAAGGACAAACTAGTCCACAGTTAGTACAATTCTCCTATTAAATCAACTTGGTTAAACTACCAGGTACGTTCAAATGTGGGAACTGTGTTGCCTGTAAGTCAATCAAAAATGGCAACAAAGTTACAAGTACAACCACAGGACGAGTTTACAACATCAGGTGGTGTATTAACTGTAAGACGATACGAGCGGTATACGTGGCTACATGTATCTGTCCAAAACAATATGTAGGGAAGAGAAAACGAGAATTTAAGAGGCGTATAGGAGAGCATTTATTGAGTATCGACAAGCAGGATGATACCCCTATAGAGCAACACATACTGAAACTCCATCCTGGAATGAAGGATTGTATCAGATTTCAAGGAATGGAAAAGCATGTGAGAGGCCAAACCGAGAGGAGGAGACGTTGAGAATTTATCATTGTGCAAAGAAGCTCAGTAGACGTTCACATTACAGACAGTAAAACCATTTATGTCACACACGTGCTTTATCTATCCACAATAGACATTATCTATAGATCTTACGTCGATTACTCAGCTTCATTTATGTTTTACTCTTTTTATGAGCTCTACATGTGGTGAATGTACACATTAAGGTGAGCAACATAGTCTTTGTCACAAACTATGCTGTAATAGTCCAGATTTCTGCTAAGTTGTCCCTACTGCTGCTGTGACCTTTCCTTTGTGATTTCTTACTATTAATATTAACATTGGTCATTGTGTGGGTTGAAGGGTCTAATGCACCGCACTAGTAGGTAGAAACATGCTATCACCCGTAGAATGGTAAGTGGCCCCTACATGATTATAATCGCAGTAATACTAACAATGATTCTGATAAGATAATGATGTTGTGTAGCGACATGAAACTATTGGATATTTTGTTATTGTGGCGGAATGAATACTAGTAAGGGTTAGACAGGTCCATCCTATTATGACCCCAGACACTAAAAGTTACGCGTTTACTTTGCTCCTTCTGCTCCTGATTACACAGCAATATAAATCTAGGGAGCATAGAATGCAATACAAGTATGATATATGTCTCTATAAATCTCCAGATTATGCAATAACACTTTGTGTGACAGAAGGGCGACTATTTGATAAAGAATGAAACTGATAGTAGCCACCCTCCTGCACGCAGCCTGCGGATAGCCACGTAGCTTTAATGATCTAAATAAAACCGTTTTAAAGCGTTCTATTTCAGGCAGTAAGTCATTTTTTGTTTTGCTGGTGACGCAAACTGATGTTTTATTTCTAAGTTAATCCCCTGGCTACTCATACCACCCTCAAAAGACGGACATTATTACACCCCCCAGCCCCGCTAAGCCACGCTCCGACCCTGTTAGGTCACGCACCCACCCAGCCCGCAGCTGACCAGGATTTAAAAAGTGAAAGGCAGAATCAACTTCAGGTCAACTGCCAAGAAGGGAGGGAGGGAGACTTTATCCCTGCAGCTCACACTCAGACAGCGCTGCTCACTGAGCTGTTCAATAGAATATCTCTGTGTCCTGTGCCGGACGGAGGAGAGGGAGTTTAAAAACAAGACTGTCCGGCCTAAAACCGGACCTCTGGCCACCCTACACAGAATGCTCCCCCATATCTCCTCTCTCACACAGACTGCTCCCCCATATCTCCTCTCTCACACAGACTGCTCCCCCATATCTCCTCCATCACACAGACTGCTCCCCCATATCTCCTCCATCACACACAAACTGCTCCCCCATATCTCCTCTCTCACACACAGACTGCTCACCCATATATCCTCTCTCACACACAGACTGCTCACCCATATATCCACTCTCACACAGACTGCTCCCCCATATGTCCTCTCTCACAGACTGCTCCCCTATATCTCCTCTCTCACACAGACTGCTCCCCCATATCTCCTCTCACACAGACTGCTCCCCCATATGTCCTCTCTCACACAGACTGCTCCCCCATATCTCCTCCATCACACACAAACTGCTCCCCCATATCTCCTCTCTCACACACAGACTGCTCACCCATATATCCACTCTCACACAGACTGCTCCCCCATATGTCCTCTCTCACAGACTGCTCCCCTATATCTCCTCTCTCACACAGACTGCTCCCCCATGTCTCCTCTCTCACACAGACTGCTCCCCCATATTTCCTCTCTCACACAGACTGCTCCCCCATGTCTCCTCTCTCACACAGACTGCTCCCCCATATCTCCTCTCACACAGACTGCTCCCCCATATGTCCTCTCTCACACAGACTGCTCCCCCATGTCTCCTCTCTCACACAGACTGCTCCCCCATATCTCCTCTCTCACACAGACTGCTCCCCCATATCTCCTCTCTCACACAGACTGCTCCCCCATATCTCCTCTCTCACACAGACTGCTCCCCCATGTCTCCTCTCTCACACAGACTGCTCCCCCATATTTCCTCTCTCACACAGACTGCTCCCCCATATCTCCTCCATCAAACTGCTCCCCCATATCTCTTCTCTCACACAGACTGCTCCCCCATATCTCCCCTCTCACACAGACTGCTCCCCCATATCTCTTCCATCACACAGACTGCCCCCACATATCTCCCCTCTCACACAGACTGCTCCCCCATATCTCTTCCATCACACAGACTGCCCCCACATATCTCCCCTCTCACACAGACTGCTCCCCCATATCTCCTCTCTCACACAGACTGCTCCCCCATATCTCCTCTCTCACACACAGAATGCTCCCCAATATTTCCTCTCTCACACAAATTGCTCCCCCATATCTCTTCCATCACACAGACTGCTCCCCAATATCTCCTCTCTCACACAGACTGCTCCCCCATATATCCTCTCTCACACAGACTGCTCCCCCATATCTCCTCTCTCTCACACACAGACTGCTCCCCCATATATCCTCCATCACACAAACTGCTCACCCCTAATCTGCTCTCTCACACACAGTCTGCTCCCCCATATTTCCTCTCTCCCACAGACTGCTCCCCCAAATCTACTCTCTAAAACAGACTGCTCCCCCATATATCCTCTCTCACACAGACTGCTCCCCCATATCTCCTCTCTCACACAGACAGCTCCCCCATATCTCCTCTCTCACACAGACTGCTCCCCCATATATCCTCTCTCACACAGACTGCTCCCCCATATCTCCTCCATTACACAGACTGCTCCCCCATATCTCCTCTCTCACACAGACTGCTCCCCCATATGTCCTCTCTCACACAGACTGCTCCCCCATATTTCCTCTCTCACACAGACTGCTCCCCTATATCTCCTCCATCAAACAAACTGCTCCCCCATATCTCCTCTCTCTCACACAGACTGCTCCCCCATATATCCTCTCTCACTCAGACTGCTCCCCCATATCTCCTCTCTCACACAGACTGCTCCCCAATATCTCCTCTCTCTCACACAGACTGCTCCCCCATATCTCCTCTCTCACACACATACTGCTCCCCCATATCTCCTCTCTCACACACATACTGCTCCCCCATATCTCCTCTCTCACACAGACTGCTCCCCCATATCTCCTCCATCACACAAACTGCTCCCCATATCTCCTCTCTCACACACAGTCTGCTCCCCCATATTTCCTCTCTCACACAGACTGCTCCCCAATATGTCCTCTCTTTCACACAGACTGCACCCCCATATCTCCTCTCTAACACAGACTGCTCCCCCATATATCCTCTCTCACACAGACTGCTCCCCCATATCTCCTCCATCACACAGACTGCTCCCCCATATCTCCTCTCTCACACAGACTGCTCCCCCATGTCTCCTCTCTCACACAGACTGCTCCCCCATATCTCCTCCATCACACACAAACTGCTCCCCCATATCTCCTCTCTCACAAACAGACTGCTCACCCATATATCCTCTCTCACACACAGACTGCTCACCCATATATCCACTCTCACACAGACTGCTCCCCCATATGTCCTCTCTCACAGACTGCTCCCCTATATCTCCTCTCTCACACAGACTGCTCCCCCATATCTCCTCTCACACAGACTGCTCCCCCATATGTCCTCTCTCACACAGACTGCTCCCCCATGTCTCCTCTCTCACACAGACTGCTCCCCCATATTTCCTCTCTCACACAGACTGCTCCCCCATATCTCCTCCATCAAACTGCTCCCCCCTATCTCTTCTCTCACACAGACTGCTCCCCCATATCTCCCCTCTCACACAGACTGCTCCCCCATATCTCTTCCATCACACAGACTGCCCCCACATATCTCCCCTCTCACACAGACTGCTCCCCCATATCTCTTCCATCACACAGACTGCCCCCACATATCTCCCCTCTCACACAGACTGCTCCCCCATATCTCCTCTCTCACACAGACTGCTCCCCCATATCTCCTCTCTCACACACAGAATGCTCCCCAATATTTCCTCTCTCACACAAATTGCTCCCCCATATCTCTTCCATCACACAGACTGCTCCCCAATATCTCCTCTCTCACACAGACTGCTCCCCCATATATCCTCTCTCACACAGACTGCTCCCCCATATCTCCTCCCTCTCACACACAGACTGCTCCCCCATATATCCTCCATCACACAAACTGCTCACCCCTAATCTGCTCTCTCACACACAGTCTGCTCCCCCATATTTCCTCTCTCACACAGACTGCTCCCCCAAATCTACTCTCTAAAACAGACTGCTCCCCCATATATCCTCTCTCACACAGACTGCTCCCCCATATCTCCTCTCTCACACAGACAGCTCCCCCATATCTCCTCTCTCACACAGACTGCTCCCCCATATATCCTCTCTCACACAGACTGCTCCCCCATATCTCCTCCATTACACAGACTGCTCCCCCATATCTCCTCTCTCTCACAGACTGCTCCCCCATATCTCATCTCTCTCACAGACTGCTCCCCCATATCTCATCTCTCTCACAGACTCTTCCTCCATATCTCCACTCTTACACAGACTCTTCCTCCATGTCTCCTCTCTTACACAGACTCTTCCTCCATGTCTCCTCTCTTACACAGACTCTTCCTCCGTGTCTCCTCTCACATAGACTTAGGGTGGCTACTCATACCATGATTTACTGCCTGAAAAAAAAGCTCTTAAAAACTGTTTTATTTAATACTTTGTGGCTATCCGCCAAATTACTAAATCCGGCTGCGTGCAGGAGGGTGACTACTATCAGTTTCATTATCACATAGTCGCCCTTCTGTCACACATAAAGTATTGTTGCCCAATCTGGAGATATATAGAGACATACAGTCATGTGAAAAAATTAGGACACCCTTTGAAAGCATGTGGTTTTTTGTAACATTTTTAATAAAAGGTTATTTCATCTCCGTTTCAACAATACAGAGAGATTAAAGTAATCCAACTAAACAAAGAAAACTGAAGAAAAGTCTTTTCAAGATCTTCTGTAAATGTCATTCTACAAAAATGCCTATTCTAACTGAGGAAAAAGATAGGACACCCTCACATGTATTCCCTCTTAAATTGGCTCAGATCTCACACAGGTATATCACACCAGGTGCACATAATTAGTAGATCGTTACTCTGCATGTTGAATGAGGCTTGCCCTATTTAAACCTCAGACATTTAGTTTGGTGTGCTCCTGACTGTTGAAGTGAGAGTGAGCACCATGGTGAGAGCAAAAGAGCTGTCAGAGGACTTCAGAAAAAAGATTGTAGCAGCCTATGAGTCTGGGAAGGGATTTAAAAAGATCTCAAAAGATTTTGAAATCAGCCATTCCACTGTCCGGAAGATAGTCTACAAGTGGAGGGCTTTCAGAACAACTGCCAACATGCCCAGAACTGGTCGCCCCAGCAAGTTCACCCCAAGAGCAGACCGCAAGATGCTAAAAGAGGTCTCCAAAAACCCTAAAGTGTCATCTCGAGAACTACAGCAGGCTCTGGCTACTGTTGATGTAGAAGTACATGCCTCTACAATCAGAAAGAGACTGTACAAGTTTAACTTGCATGGGAGGTGTGCAAGGAGGAAACCTTTGCTTTCCAAGAGAAACATCGAGGCCAGACTGACATTTGCCAGAGATAAAGTTGACAAAGACCAGGACTTCTGGAATAATGTTCTTTGGACAGATGAGTCCAAAATTGAATTATTTGGACACAACAGCAGAGGACATGTTTGGCGTAAACCAAACACAGCATTCCAAGAAAAGAACCTCATACCAACTGTGAAGCATGGAGGTGGAAGTGTCATGGTTTGGGGCTGCTTTGCTGCAGCAGGACCTGGTCAGCTCACCATCATAGAATCCACGATGAATTCTACTGTGTATCAGAAGGTGCTTGAAGAACATGTCAGACCATCAGTTAGAAAATTAAAGCTGAAGCGGAACTGGACCATGCAACATGACAATGACCCAAAACATACTAGTAAATCAACCAAAGATTGGCTGAAAAAGAAGAAATGGAGAGTCCTGGAATGGCCAAGTCAAAGTCCAGATTTGAATCCCATTGAGATGCTGTGGGGTGACTTGAAAAGGGCTGTACGTGCAAGAAACCCCTCAAACATCTCACAGCTGAAAAAGTTCTGCATTGAGGAGTGGGGTAAAATTTCCTCAGACCGATGTCGAAGACTGGTAGATGGCTACAAGAACCGTCTCACTGCAGTTATTTCAGCCAAAGGAGGTAACACTCGCTATTAGGGGCAAGGGTGTCCTATCTTTTTCCTCAGTTAGAATAGGCATTTTTGTAGAATGACATTTACAGAAGATCTTGAAAAGACTTTTCTTCAGTTTTCTTTGTTTAGTCGGATTACTTTAATCTCTCTGTATTGTTGAAACGGAGATGAAATAACCTTTTATTAAAAATGTTACAAAAAACCACATGCATTCAAAGGGTGTCCTAATTTTTTCACACGACTGTATATTGTACGTGTATTGTATCCTTCAATGCTATATACAGTATCTCCACACAATGTATCTCTCTTCATTTATACCATGGATAACAATTAGATCTTGGGGAGCTATTCTGGGATGTTATGTACGGCGAGTGCTATCATTTTTCATTCACAAAACCTCCCGTAACACAAAGCCCCAATCACTCCCACACGTCACTGTATTGCTTCCACATAAACCCTTGTAGAATTCTGCGTCTGCTCGGCGCGTTTCTATATAGGCATGTCATCAGGAGCAGAAGGAGCAAAGTACAAGGTTAGTTGAGCACCGCACGCCCATATACTTGGCGTGTACCAGCACATAGTTACATATTTAATATGGTTCAAAACAGACATGTCTTTCCCAGAAGGAAGTGAGACTCAGATTTCTACACTTGTGGTCGTGGCAACCAGGAGAGCGCCCCCGCCCTACCTAACAACCCTGTACCCTAGGCGGTTAGAGTTATGCCGCAACCGCGCCGTAGTGGGGATGCCTGAAAGAGGGCATCCCTTCTGGGAGTAGAAGATAATAAGGGTGGGTGGGTGGGGAACACTGGCACGACGTACGAGGTGGGAGGGGCGCTAGCCGTTGATGTAGGCAGTCCAGCCCCTCCCACAAATCCAGGCCAATGAATCGGCCTTATACTTGTGGTCGTGGCAACCAGGAGAGCGCCCCCGCCCTACCTAACAACCCTGTACCCTAGGCGGTTAGAGTTATGCCGCAACCGCGCCGTAGTGGGGATGCCTGAAAGAGGGCAAAAGACACACTGGTTAGCAGAAATAATTTATTACAACATAACTCACAAAACCAAACTTTGAAAAGCCATAGACATCTCAGCTTTAGGATGAGGTACATAACGGCTAAAACACGCGGAGCGCCAACGCCCTAACTTCTGGATGACGTGCGCCGGCACCTGATTCTTAGAGGCCGCAGACGCGGCACCTATGCGAAATGAGTGTCCTGAGATCACAGCTGGATCGCCTCCCAAGCTGGCCACCAAGGAGCGTACATGGGACACAAATTGATGAGTGGTGAGTGGCGTTACTCCGAACGGCAATAAGGGACTATCCGGACCATACCCAGTTAATGCTGACTGCAGCTGACGGAAGACTGTGACGGGGCACCACTGGTGAGACGTGGGAAAAAAGGACACAGGAACTGGGGGACCCACCTGCGAGGTCTTGGACGTCCTGAGTAGTAGCACGTAACCCTCAGTGCTCGGAACCAACTGGCTGACCGTGAGAAACCTGCCACTACCAGGAGAACAAGTAAACTCCCCAGGTCTCAGGAAGCCATAGAAAGCTAAATAGATGGCAGATTTCAGCACCAGGCTGGGCAAGGCCCCGAAAGGGCTCCTGTCTAGGACATCGGACAAGTTACGGAAAAGGAGTCCGGTGACAGCTTGTCTGCGCACTAGGCCTCCAGATCCACATCTACCCAGACCTCTCAACGCAGCTTTGACAGCATGTATAGAGAAAACCGATGCCCGTTCAGGATAACTGACTGCGAGGAAATGTTGTACCCCCGACAAATATGTCTTCACTGTGTTGAGAGACAGCCTAAGCTCTGAGTGGCAGTAGCCAATGAAAGCAAGGATATACTCCATGAAATTGGACTCCCCCCTGAGGACACTCCTGCTGAAACCTGCAAAATACCCTCCACCCGGTGTTATATGCCCTGGTTGTGTTTAGTGAAAGGGACTTGGCTATTAAAGCGTGGGCCGTCTCAAGGTGGCTGGTCACATTAGTGTTAACGATTCGTGGGGAGGGACGGTAGCGCCCACGACATCTGCCTCTGGCATGACCTGTAAGAAAAGGGAGAAGTTAGCCCTAGACAAAGCGTCGGCAGCCACGTTCTGTGAACCTGGTACATGCGTGCTGTAGACACGGAAATGATAATGAAGGGACAGTTGAACTAAACGTCTCAGGAAACACATGACTTGCGAGGATTTAGACAACCCACTATTCAACACGTCTACCAGCGCAGCGTTATCTGTAACGAATAAGACAGAGCGGTTTACCCAGTTACTGCCCCACACATGGGCGGCCACCACGATGGGGTACAGTTCGAACAGCGCTGAGGTTTGTAGGAAACCTGGGATCTGTCTCACCTCAGCCGGCCATACGTCAGCGACCCAGTGGGTGCCAAAAATAGCAGCAAACCCTGAGCTGGCAGCCGCATCTGAAAACACTACCGGGGATTGACTGGACAACTCAGGGATAAACAAAGACACCCCATTCCACTGGCAAAGAAAGTGGTCCCACATGTGAAGGTCTGCCAAGGCTTGACTGTCCAGCCGCACTGGGCTGTCTTGTTCCGGGGCCGTGGCAAGGAGCACCAGCAAGCGAGAGATGAATGACCTGCCCTGCGGGATAATGCGCATGGCGAAATTCAACATGCCCAGTAGCGACTGTAAGTCCGCCTTGGTGACCACCGTTGTGACGGAAAACCTGTGGATGACTTCCCTAATTCTAACCAACTTGTCAGATGGCAACCTGGCTAACATGTCCTGTGAGTCTAGCTCAATGCCCAGGAAGGTGATGACAGTGGACGGGCCTTCGACTTTCTTGGGGGAGACTGGTACACCTAACTGGGAGAAACACCTCAGTAACTTCCCCAAACCCAGGGGAGCTGCCCCTGGCCTCTCAATCAGCAGGAAGTCGTCAAGATAATGGATGACGAACTCGCAGCAGACTTTATGTTCCAGGATCCAGTGAAGGGCCTGAGCCAACTGATCAAAGAGCCAGGGGCTGCTCTTAGAACCAAAGGTGAGCTTGGTGGAGAAATAATATTGGTCCTTCCACTTGACGCCGTGCCACTGCCAGAGCGCTGGCATAATGGGAAGTAACTTAAAGGCGTCTGAAATATCAGCTTTGGACAACATCGCTCCGGGCCCTAACTGCAAAATGATGGCGATGGCCTGATCGATGGAAGAATACCTCATGCCCACTTCCTCAGAAGGGATAAGGGAGTTAAGACTAGGGACATGGGAACCATGTGGGGCTGACAGATCGATAATCAGTCTCTCCTTTTTACTAAATTTGCCCGTGACCACCCCCACGGGACTGACTCTCCACCGCTGAAAGGGGGGCACTGCGAAAGGACCGATCAAGAACCCTTTACCCAACTCGGACTCTATTAGTTTGTCTACAGACTGAGGATTCCTGTCGGCAGACTGGAGGTTCTTGCACTCATACGTGTGTTCGGGAGTCGTGATTAACCCCGTATGAAAACCCTTGCAGAATCCAGCAACTAGAAACTGCACGAACCCTGAATTATGGTGTCCTAGCAGAAACCTTTGTAAACAATCGGTATTGACCACACTCATGTAGGCTTTGACTGATTTTAATGAGCATGAGACTCTGGGGTGGGCCCTAAAGCAATTGGTACAGATATGTAACAGACGGCATTGGCCAAAATTACAAGACCCGAAATTATAATTATTACAAATCTGGGCCCTACCCAACTGGACAATGGGCCGGCCTAACTTGTCGACTGAGCTAGGAGGTCTGAACACATCGAGTGGCCCAGCCGACGAGCCAGAAGGGTATGACGGTGTACCGGCGGCTGATTTGTGGCACCACTCGGTGGCATGGAAAATGGACTGACAGGCCGAACAGGAGGGAGCTTTAAGACCTGCAAAATGCCGACAAAATAATTCCGTATCCAAGTTGGACCAATCCGTGACATAACCGAACTGGGTAAAAGCCGCTGCTGCCTTGGCTGCAAAAGAACAATGATAATCATAGAACGAAACTAGAGATGAGCGAACCTCTGTTTTAAGTTCGGCGTCTAAAGTTCGGGTTTGGATTAGCGGAGAATCCCGATCTGGAACCGGATATGGATTCCGACTTCCGTTGTGGTCCGTGGTAGCGGAATCAATAATGGCCGATTATTGATTCCGCTACCACGGACCACAACGGAAGTCGGAATCCATATCCGGTTCCAGATCGGGATTCTCCGCTAATCCAAACCCGAACTTTAGACGCCGAACTTAAAACAGAAGTTCGCTCATCTCTAAACGAAACCCCTCCGTACTTATGACCCAATTCTGTTACGCGGAAAAGGTACAGATCAAGCTCCTCCCTCCTGTCCGGCCTAGCAGAACATATAACATCTCTGAAAAGGCTAAAAGCCATTACAAATTCCGGGATGGTTAATTTGCGGTTAAGCCTGTGGTCACGGCTTCTCAGTACCACCGAGACTTCCCCGCAAGCTATCACCTTATTCTCGGACAAATCCCTGGAGGCAATTAGTAAAGAAGCAAGGTTGACATCCCTACCCTCTAGGATGTCTTTCCTGACGTTGGTCGGGACAAAATGAGAGGGGGCCACGTTGGGAACAGCCAGGGTATTACGGGTTTCCCCTGCAGCAGAGGTAGTAGCGACCGGAACCTCAGGGGGGGGGACGGGAACGACCGAGTCGCGAGACTCAACTGACTCCAACCTTGCTTGAATGGAAGTAACAGCTGCCGTCAGGCCGTTCAACATGACGTGCAGCTGCGCGAGCGATGTTTGCACCGTGGACATGGGGAGAACGTCTTGGCTGGACGTCACAGAGTCTTTCCATAATCGGTATAATTCCGCCTTCTTGGCGGCAGCCGGGAAGGGGATACCCTTCTTTGACAGTTCCGACATGAGTCTAGGTATAGTCCATGCTCTCAGCGACAGTACACTGCCCCCTTCAGACATCCCTGCCACATTCTCGTCCACAGACGCCTCAACGATATCCGATGCGTGCGACATCACAGCTGTGGAAACAGTAACTTAAATGACCGACTGCACTGGACTACCGCCAGCACCAGTGACCTGCTCAGCCGTGTATAGAAAGGTGACCCGCTCCCGTGTAGCTCCATACGCTGAAACCAGAAGGACCGTGAGGAAGAGGACCGTAACCGACACTCAGAAGTACCACACAGAGAGAATGTGATATACTTACCAGCTTAGAAACCTACAGAATGACCACCGCGGGGAGCTTGTGAAACAATGCAACCTGAACGTGAGACAGTGCATGAGACACAACCCCGCTTGTACGGCCACTACTCCCCCTTCCCCCACATGCACCCCAACTACCTTGCCGACAGGCCTCAACCTCGGACGTAAGTAACAGATTAGGACCTGGAAGCAAAACGATAAGCATCAACTCTGTGCATGCGGAGCAAAGAACCAGGCGAATAAGTAAAACATGAAAACGTGGTAGTGAACCATATGAGCAGCCGGTAGGAGGAGGCTAGCATTTGTGCACTCTAGTATATCACGGATCCCTGCCTACCTATGCGGCACGGCGGCCCGTGCCAGACTTTAATGTAGGTAGGGGGCAGGGCCACCGCGTCGCCCACGCCTCCCAATGACAACCGCGTGGGGAGCGCGAAGCTCCCTGGCATCTTGGGACAGCACATGGGAACCTTCCTGCGCGGTGGCCCCCCACCCCACACCAACACCGTACGTGAGCCACGTGGGGAGCATACGCGACTCCCTGATAGAGCGCCCAGTGCGGGGGTGCCCTCCAACACCTATGGGCCGACCCACCTGCCGGCTGAGCGTTTCTATCACGTGGGGAGCGGCGTAGTTCCCTGGCATGAACCGGTAAGGGGGGAGCCCCTGATTAACGTGGACCCCGCCCCTACCGGTCAGTGAAATGTTGCCACGTGGGGGGCCGCACCGCTCCCTGGCAGAGCGCCCAGTGCGGGGGAGCCCCCATCGCCTAGGGCTGACCCTCCGCCGGCTGAGCACTCCACCACGTGGGGACACGGCGCAACCCCCTGACATAGAGCCGGGCAGGGGGAGGCCTTGACGTCGTGGCCCCGCCCCCCGCCGGAAATCAGCCGGAAACATGTGTGCCACGAGGGGGACCGCGCTGCTCCCTGGCAGGGTGCCCAGTGCGGGGGGGCCCCGTTTGCTCAAGGGGCTGACCCCCCGCCGGCTGGGCACTCCACCGCGTGGGGAACCAGCGCAACCCCCTGATATAGGGCCGGGTAGGGGCGGTCTTAACATCCCGGCTCCGCCCCCTGCCGGAAAATATGCGAGCCACGTGGGAGGCCGCACTGCTCCCGGCAGAGCGCTCAGTGCAGGGGCGCCCCCCTTCGCCTAAGGGCTGACCCACCGCCGGCTGAGCGCTGCGCCACGTGGGGAACCAGCGCGGCCCCCTGGCTAATACCGGAGCGGCGAGCTCCCCAGCATGCTCCGCCCCCGGCTGCCGCAACTCTCCGGCACCCAGAAGGGGGGCGGAGGAGAGCCCCTGTCTTGATACAAGTGCGTCCGGAGCACGGGGTCCCACTCACCAAGGGACCGACCGTGCTGACCGGACCCGAACGGCTCCTCACCTTCAACCGCAGGAACGAACCCAGGTACGTGCGCTCAGGAACACTGGCACGACGTACGAGGTGGGAGGGGCGCTAGCCGTTGATGTAGGCAGTCCAGCCCCTCCCACAAATCCAGGCCAATGAATCGGCCTTATACGTTTTCATAAGCATTAATGTTGTTTACTTTTAAGAATTTATCTAAACCCGTCCCCTGTTCCTGCTGTGACCACGTCCTGAGGAGTCTATTCCACAGATCCACAGTTCTTACAGTAAAGAAGCTTTGACGCTTCCGGAGACTGAACTCTTTCTGCTCCAGTCGGAGGCAGCGCCCCTCATCTTCTGAGGGCATTTTACATGGAACAGTTTTTCACCGTATTTTTTATATGGCCCGTTTATATATTTGTACAGGTTAATCATGTCCCCCCTTAGACGTCTCTTCTCAAGACTAAATAAATTCAATTCTTTAAATTTTTCTTCATAACTAAGACCCACTCAAAAAAGAAACCAAAGAAGGACGCTGCAAGCCTCTGATGGCGGGCGCGCAGCAACAATAATGTTTAGCCTCCGGCGCTGTATTAGCCGTAGCGCCGCCGCCAACAGCCGCTGCTTATATAGCTGAAGCCACGCCAACCGGGCAGAGCCCAAACAGCGAGGAGCGAGCGATTAATGAGGAGGAGTGATAAGTTCTTTCTCCACCCTGCCTCCTATATATGCTGATATGCTTTAGTGGGTACATTTTAATTGGCATCACGTAACTTTTAATGTCTGGGGGCATAATAGGATGAACCTGTCTAACCCTTACTAGTATTCATTCCGCCACAATAACAAAATATCCAATAGTTTCATTAGAAACCTACATTAATGATGTCGCTACACAACATCATTATCTTATCAGAATCATTGTTAGTATTACTGCGATTATAACGATGTAGGGGCCACTTACCATTCTACAGGTGATAGCATGTTTCTACCTGCTAGTGTTGAGCGAGCATGCTCACCCGAACTGGTGTTCAACTCGAGCATATATTATTATATATTTAGACTATATAATATATTATAGTATATGTAAATATATTATGGCTAAAAACATCAGTAGTAGTTTCCTACATATTATGCATTCATACACTACGTGCAGAATTATTAGGCAAATGAGTATTTTGACCACATCATCCTCTTTATGCATGTTGTCTTACTCCAAGCTGTATAGGCTCGAAAGCCTACTACCAATTAAGCATATTAGGTGATGTGCATCTCTGTAATGAGAAGGGGTGTGGTCTAATGACATCAACACCCTATATCAGGTGTGCATAATTATTAGGCAACTTCCTTTCCTTTGGCAAAATGGGTCAAAAGAAGGACTTGACAGGCTCAGAAAAGTCAAAAATAGTGAGATATCTTGCAGAGGGATGCAGCACTCTTAAAATTGCAAAGCTTCTGAAGCGTGATCATCGAACAATCAAGCGTTTCATTCAAAATAGTCAACAGGGTCGCAAGAAGCGTGTGGAAAAACCAAGGCGCAAAATAACTGCCCATGAACTGAGAAAAGTCAAGCGTGCAGCTGCCAAGATGCCACTTGCCACCAGTTTGGCCATATTTCAGAGCTGCAACATCACTGGAGTGCCCAAAAGCACAAGGTGTGCAATACTCAGAGACATGGCCAAGGTAAGAAAGGCTGAAAGACGACCACCACTGAACAAGACACACAAGTAGAGTTGAGCGAACACCTGGATGTTCGGGTTCGAGAAGTTCGGCCGAACATCCCGGAAATGTTCGGGTTCGGGATCCGAACCCGATCCGAACTTCGTCCCGAACCCGAACCCCATTGAAGTCAATGGGGACCCGAACTTTTCGGCACTAAAAAGGCTGTAAAACAGCCCAGGAAAGAGCTAGAGGGCTGCAAAAGGCAGCAACATGTAGGTAAATCCCCTGCAAACAAATGTGGATAGGGAAATGAATTAAAATAAAAATTAAATAAATAAAAATTAACCAAAATCAATTGGAGAGAGGTTCCATAGCAGAGAATCTGGCTTCCCGTCACCCACCACTGGAACAGTCCATTCTCAGATATTTAGGCCCCGGCACCCAGGCAGAGGAGAGAGGTCCCGTAACAGAGAATCTGGCTTCATGTCAGCAGAGAATTAGTCTGCATGTCATAGCAGAGAATGAGGCTTCACGTCAGCCACCACTGCAACAGTCCATTGGCATATATTTAGGCCCAGCACCCAGGCAGAGGAGGGAGGTCCCGTAACAGACAATCTGTCTTCATGTCAGCAGAGAATTAGTCTGCATGTCATAGCAGAGAATGAGGCTTCACGTCAGCCACCACTGCAACAGTCCATTGGCATATATTTAGGCCCAGCACACACACAGGCAGAGGAGAGAGGTCCCGTAACAGAGAATCTGGCTTCATGTCAGCAGAGAATCAGTCTGCATGTCATAGCAGAGAATGAGGCTTCACGTCAGCCACCACTGCAACAGTCCATTGGCATATATTTAGGCCCAGCACACACACAGGCAGAGGAGAGAGGTCCCGTAACAGAGGATCTGGCTTCATGTCAGCAGAGAATTAGTCTGCATGTCATAGCAGAGAATGAGGCTTCACGTCAGCCACCACTGCAACAGTCCATTGGCATATATTTAGGCCTAGCACCCAGGCAGAGGAGGGAGGTCCCGTAACAGAGAATCTGTCTTCATGTCAGCAGAGAATTAGTCTGCATGTCATAGCAGAGAATGAGGCTTCACGTCAGCCACCACTGCAACAGTCCATTGGCATATATTTAGGCCTAGCACACAGGCAGAGGAGAGAGGTCCCGTAACAGACAATCTGGCTTCATGTCAGCAGAGAATCAGTCTGCATGTCATAGCAGAGAATGAGGCTTCACGTCAGCCACCACTGCAACAGTCCATTGGCATATATTTAGGCCCAGCACCCAGGCAGAGGAGGGAGGTCCCGTAACAGAGAATCTGTCTTCATGTCAGCAGAGAATTAGTCTGCATGTCATAGCAGAGAATGAGGCTTCACGTCAGCCACCACTGCAACAGTCCATTGGCATATATTTAGGCCCAGCACACACACAGGCAGAGGAGAGAGGTCCCGTAACAGAGAATCTGTCTTCATGTCAGCAGAGAATTAGTCTGCATGTCATAGCAGAGAATGAGGCTTCACGTCAGCCACCACTGCAACAGTCCATTGGCATATATTTAGGCCCAGCACCCAGGCAGAGGAGGGAGGTCCCGTAACAGAGAATCTGGCTTCATGTCAGCAGAGAATTAGTCTGCATGTCATAGCAGAGAATGAGGCTTCACGTCAGCCACCACTGCAACAGTCCATTGGCATATATTTAGGCCTAGCACACAGGCAGAGGAGAGGTTCATTCAACTTTGGGTAGCATCGCAATATAATGGTAAAATGAAAATAAAAATAGGATTGAATGAGGAAGTGCCCTGGAGTCCAATAATATATGGTTATGGGGAGGTAGTTAATGTCTAATCTGGACAAGGGACGGACAGGTCCTGTGGGATCCATGCCTGGTTCATTTTTATGAACGTCAGCTTGTCCACATTGGCTGTAGACAGGCGGCTGCGTTTGTCTGTAATGACGCCCCCTGCCGTGCTGAATACACGTTCAGACAAAACGCTGGCTGCCGGGCAGGCCAGCACCTCCAAGGCATAAAAGGCTAGCTCTGGCCACGTGGACAATTTAGAGACCCAGAAGTTGAATGGGGCCGAACCATCAGTCAGTACGTGGAGGGGTGTGCACACGTACTGTTCCACCATGTTAGTGAAATGTTGCCTCCTGCTAACACGTTGCGTATCAGGTGGTGGTGCAGTTAGCTGTGGCGTGTTGACAAAAGTTTTCCACATCTCTGCCATGCTAACCCTGCCCTCAGAGGAGCTGGCCGTGACACAGCTGCCTTGGCGACCTCTTGCTCCTCCTCTGCCTTGGCCTTGGGCTTCCACTTGTTCCCCTGTGACATTTAGGAATGCTCTCAGTAGCGCGTCTACCAACGTGCGCTTGTACTCGCGCATCTTCCTATCACGCTCCAGTGCAGGAAGTAAGGTGGGCACATTGTCTTTGTAGCGTGGATCCAGCAGGGTGGCAACCCAGTAGTCCGCACAGGTTAAAATGTGGGCAACTCTGCTGTCGTTGCGCAGGCACTGCAGCATGTAGTCGCTCATGTGTGCCAGGCTGCCCAGGGATAAGGACAAGCTGTCCTCTGTGGGAGGCGTATCGTCATCGTCCTGCCTTTCCCCCCAGCCACGCACCAGTGATGGACCCGAGCTGCGTTGGGTGCCACCCCGCTGTGACCATGCTTCATCCTCATCCTCCTCCACCTCCTCCTCATCCTCGTCCTCCTCGTCCTCCAGTAGTGGGCCCTGGCTGGCCACATTTGTACCTGGCCTCTGCTGTTGCCAAAAACCTCCCTCTGAGTCACTTCGAAGAGACTGGCCTGAAAGTGCTAAAAATGACCCCTCTTCCTCCTCCTCCTCCTCCTCCTCCTGGGCCACCTCCTCTTCCATCATCGCCCTAAGTGTTTTCTCAAGGAGACATAGAAGTGGTATTGTAACGCTGATAACGGTGTCATCGCCACTGGCCATGTTGGTGGAGTACTCGAAACAGCGCAACAGGGCACACAGGTCTCGCATGGAGGCCCAGTCATTGGTGGTGAAGTGGTGCTGTTCTGTAGTGCGACTGACCCGTGCGTGCTGCAGCTGAAACTCCACTATGGCCTGCTGCTGCTCGCACAGTCTGTCCAGCATGTGCAAGGTGGAGTTCCACCTGGTGGGCACGTCGCATATGAGGCGGTGAGCGGGAAGGCCGAAGTTACGCTGTAGCGCAGACAGGCGAGCAGCAGCAGGATGTGAACGCCGGAAGCGCGAACAGACGGCCCGCACTTTATGCAGCAGCTCTGACATGTCGGGGTAGTTGTGAATGAACTTCTGCACCACCAAATTCAGCACATGCGCCAAGCAAGGGATGTGCGTCAAATTGGCTAGTCCCAGAGCTGCAACGAGATTTCGCCCATTATCACACACCACCAGGCCGGGCTTGAGGCTCACCGGCAGCAACCACTCGTCGGTCTGTTGTTCTATACCCCGCCACAACTCCTGTGCGGTGTGGGGCCTGTCCCCCAAACATATGAGTTTCAGAATGGCCTGCTGATGTTTAGCCCGGGCTGTGCTGAAGTTGGTGGTGAAGGTGTGTGGCTGACTGGATGAGCAGGTGGAAGAAGAGGAGGAGGAAGCCGAGAAGGAGGAGGTGGCAACAGGAGGCAAAGAATGTTGCCCTGCGATCCTTGGCGGCGGAAGGACGTGCGCCAAACAGCTCTCCGCCTGGGGCCCAGCTGCCACTACATTTACCCAGTGTGCAGTTAGGGAGATATAGCGTCCCTGGCCGTGCTTACTGGTCCACGTATCTGTGGTTAGGTGGACCTTGCCACAGATGGCGTTGCGCAGTGCACACTTGATTTTATCGGATACTTGGTTGTGCAGGGAAGGCACGGCTCTCTTGGAGAAGTAGTGCCGGCTGGGAACAACATACTGTGGGACAGCAAGCGACATGAGCTGTTTGAAGCTGTCTGTGTCCACCAGCCTAAATGACAGCATTTCATAGGCCAGTAGTTTAGAAATGCTGGCATTCAGGGCCAGGGATCGAGGGTGGCTAGGTGGGAATTTACGCTTTCTATCAAATGTTTGTGAGATGGAGAGCTGAACGCTGGCGTGTGACATGGTTGAGACGCTTGGTGACGGAGGTGGTGGTGGTGGTGTTGGTGGTACATCCCCTGTTTGCTGGGCGGCAGGTGCCAACGTTCCTCCAGAGGCGGAGGAAGAGGCCGAGGCGGCAGCAGCAGAATAGGCCGAGGCGGCAGCAGCAGAAGAGGTAGCAGGGGGAGCCTGAGTGACTTCCTTGGTTTTAAGGTGTTTACTCCACTGCAGTTCATGCTTTGCATGCAGGTGCCTGGTCATGCAGGTTGTGCTCAGGTTCAGAACGTTAATGCCTCGCTTCAGGCTCTGATGGCACAGCGTGCAAACCACTCGGGTCTTGTCGTCAGCACATTGTTTGAAGAAGTGCCATGTCAGGGAACTCCTTGAAGCTGCCTTTGGGGTGCTCGGTCCCAGATGGCGGCGGTCAGTAGCAGGCGGAGTCTCTTGGCGGCGGGTGTTCTGCTTTTGCCCACTGCTCCCTCTTTTGCTACGCTGTTGGCTCGGTCTCACCACTGCCTCTTCCTCCGAACTGTGAAAGTCAGTGGCACGACCTTCATTCCATGTGGGGTCTAGGACCTCATCGTCCCCTGCATCGTCTTCCACCCAGTCTTGATCCCTGACCTCCTGTTCAGTCTGCACACTGCAGAAAGACGCAGCAGTTGGCACCTGTGTTTCGTCATCATCAGAGACATGCTGAGGTGGTATTCCCATGTCCTCATCATCAGGAAACATAAGTGGTTGTGCGTCAGTGCATTCTATATCTTTCACCGCTGGGGAAGGGCTAGGTGGATGCCCTTGGGAAACCCTGCCAGCGGAGTCTTCAAACAGCATAAGAGACTGCTGCATAACTTGAGGCTGAGACAGTTTCCCTGGTATGCATGGGGGTGATGTGACAGACTGATGGGGTTGGTTTTCAGGCGCCATCTGTGCGCTTTCTGCAGAAGACTGGGTGGGAGATAATGTGAACGTGCTGGATCCACTGTCGGCCACCCAATTGACTAATGCCTGTACCTGCTCAGGCCTTACCATCCTTAGAACGGCATTGGGCCCCACCATATATCGCTGTAAATTCTGGCGGCTACTGGGACCTGAGGTAGTTGGTACACTAGGACGTGTGGATGTGGCAGAACGGCCACGTCCTCTCCCAGCACCAGAGGGTCCACTAACACCACCACGACCATGTCCACGTCCGCGTCCCTTACTAGATGTTTTTCTCATTGTTATGGTTCACCACAACAACAAATATATTATTTGGCCCAATATATTGTATTCAAATTCAGCGGGATATAAATTTGAGGCCTAGTATTTAGGCGCTGGGTGACCGGTATGGATTTAGTGACAGAATTAGACTTGGAAATGCACAGAAGCGTGTGTGTGAAGTTATTCTGAATGACCCTATGTGCACCTTGAATATTATATACCCTTTTTGGGATAGATTTCAAATAGCTCTGATATAGCAGAAACCACTAAATTATGAAATTGTTAAATTGGGAATTGTATTTAAACCCAGAACAAAAAATGTGCTTTGACGGACACTAAATAACTTTCCCAGCCACAACAGGACAGCGTTAACGAGAGATTTAGCTGGATATAAATTTGAGGCCTAGTATTTAGGCGCTGGGTGACAGGTATGGGTTTAGTGACAGAATTAGACTTGGAAATACACAGTAGCGGGTGTGTGTGAAGTTATTCTGAATGACCCAATGTGCACCTTGAATATTATATACCCTTTTAGGGATAGATTTCAAATAGCTCTGATATAGCAGAAACCACTAAATTATGAAATTGCTAAATTGGGAATTGTATTTCAACCCAGAACAAGAAATGTGCTTGAACGGACACTAAATAACTCGCCCAGCTACAGCACTAAGGACAGATTTAGCGGGATATAAATTTGAGGCCTAGTATTTAGGCGCTGGGTGACAGGTATGGGTTTAGTGCCAGAATTAGACTTGGAAATACACAGTAGCGGGTGTGTGTGAAGTTATTCTGAATGACCCAATGTGCACCTTGAATATTATATACCCTTTTAGGGATAGATTTCAAATAGCTCTGATATAGCAGAAACCACTAAATTATGAAATTGCTAAATTGGGAATTGTATTTCAACCCAGAACAAGAAATGTGCTTGAACGGACACTAAATAACTCGCCCAGCTACAGCACTAAGGACAGATTTAGCGGGATATAAATTTGAGGCCTAGTATTTAGGCGCTGGGTGACAGGTATGGGTTTAGTGCCAGAATTAGACTTGGAAATACACAGTAGCGGGTGTGTGTGAAGTTATTCTGAATGACCCAATGTGCACCTTGAATATTATATACCCTTTTAGGGATAGATTTCAAATAGCTCTGATATAGCAGAAACCACTAAATTATGAAATTGCTAAATTGGGAATTGTATTTCAACCCAGAACAAGAAATGTGCTTGAACGGACACTAAATAACTCGCCCAGCTACAGCACTAAGGACAGATTTAGCGGGATATAAATTTGAGGCCTAGTATTTAGGCGCTGGGTGACCGGTATGGATTTAGTGACAGAATTAGACTGGGATATGGCCAAAAAATAAACAGACTATTGCTGGTTAAATGCACTTGGTGTGACAGCTTCACCCTGATGTAGGCTTTAGCCAAAAAACAACCACACCATTGAGGGTTAAATGCACTTGGTGACAGGCGCAGCTTGCCCCTGATTTAGTATATGGCCAAAAAATGAACAGACTATTGCTGGTTAAATGCACTTGGTGTGACAGCTTCACCCTGATGTAGGCTTTAGCCAAAAAACAACCACACCATTGAGGGTTAAATGCACTTGGTGACAGGCGCAGCTTGCCCCTGATTTTGTATATGGCCAAAAAATGAACAGACTATTGCTGGTTAAATGCACTTGGTGTGACAGCTTCACCCTGATGTAGGCTTTAGCCAAAAAACAACCACACCATTGAGGGTTAAATGCACTTGGTCGCAGCTTGTGCTGGCGCACCACAAGACACAAAATGGCCGCCGATCACACCAGAAAAATGTGACTGACAAACGGTCTGGGCAGCCTAAAAACAGTGAGCAATTGAGGATCAGCAGCTCAATGATGCACAGCTGCAGATCGATCAGTTAATCAAGTCCTTTGGAGGAGTTAATCACTGCCTAATCTCGCCCTACTGTCGCAGCCGCAACCTCTCCCTACGCTAATCAGAGCAGAGTGACGGGCGGCGCTATGTGACTCCAGCTTAAATAGAGGCTGGGTCACATGGTGCTCTGGCCAATCACAGCCATGCCAATAGTAGGCATGGCTGTGATGGCCTCTTGGGGCAAGTAGTATGACGCTTGTTGATTGGCTGCTTTGCAGCCTTTCAAAAAGCGCCAAGAAAGCGTCACAAAAGCGCGAAGAAAGCGACGAACACCGAACCCGAACCCGGACTTTTACGAAAATGTCCGGGTTCGGGTCCGTGTCACGGACACCCCAAAATTCGGTACGAACCCGAACTATACAGTTCGAGTTCGCTCATCCCTAATCACAAGTTCACCTGTGTGGGGTTATGGCGTGTGAACATCCACAAAGTTGTTGGCGTCTCACGATGGAGAGTGCGCATGTCCGTAGATGTCATCAAAGGGCGGCACATGTAAAACATCCCCGCAATCACATATGACGTATATACCAGCACGATGGTTGGCGTCCCGATGTAGAGGCAGCGCAGGTCCATGAGCGTCATCAGGGGGCGGCCGGTTTACGTCACAATGCCGCACCTCCTTGTGACGCACCAGGCTGACGTATGATTGGGGAGGTAACATGGCTACCAATAAAAAATGTCCGCACCGCTAAGGTAAACAAACAGCGTGCAGGGCGTTTATCGGAGGAGGCCCTAACACATAATAGAAATCTAATGCGCAGCATAGCTCAATTTGAAGAAGAATCAACATGCCGATGTTAAAGCGCGATCCCCACACAGGTTTACATATAAAATACAGTACAAAATACCAATGCTGAATAAAAAGCAAATATAATTGACACGAGGCCTCATCTACACAGAGATCGTCATGTCAAATAACCTATCAATGGAGGCTGGTGACCAGATAGGTGTATATTGATAATCATGGAGCAATTCATTGTGGTATATTCAAAACATTTACAAATACATAAAAGCAATACAATGTAACAGATCTCGAGATTCAGTCCGAAAGGTTGTAGAGACCTTCGCAACTGGTTTATCTATGTTAATTTTGCGTATAGTGCTTTTGTGTTTATTAATGCGTTCCCTAACTTCCATAGTGGTCTCACCCACATAGGTGAGGCTACAGGGACACTGGATGGCATATATCACATCCCGTGACCTGCAGGTGTAATAGCCATTAAGTTTTATATTTTTAACCGCTATAGGGATGGAAGAAGTGATCACCTTTGAGCACAGTGCTGCTGTCTGAGAGTGAGCTGTTCAAAAGAATATCTCTGCGTCCGTCCAGGCCCTGTGCCGAACGGAGGACAGGGAGTTTGATAGCCGGACTGTCCTGCCTAAAACCGGACCTCTGGCCACTCTACACAGACTGCTCCCCCATATATCCTCTCACACGCACAGACTGCTCCCCCATATCTCCTCCATCACACAGACTGCTCCCCCATATCTCCTCCATCACACAGACTGCTCCCCCATATCTCCTCTCTCTCTCACACAGACTGCTCCCCCATATCTCATCTCTCTCATAGACTGCTCCCCCATATCTCATCTCTCTCTCACAGACTGCTCCCCCATATCTCATCTCTCTCACAGACTGCTCCCCCATATCTCATCTCTCTCATAGACTGCTCCCCCATATCTCATCTCTCTCTCACAGACTGCTCCCCCATATCTCATCTCTCTCATAGACTGCTCCCCCATATCTCATCTCTCTCTCACAGACTGCTCCCCCATATCTCATCTCTCTCATAGACTGCTCCCCCATATCTCATCTCTCACACAGACTGCTCCCCCATATCTCATCTCTCTCACAGACTCTTCCTCCATGTCTCCTCTCACATAGACTGCTCCCCCATATCTCATCTCTCTCACATAGACTGCTCCCCCATATCTCATCTCTCTCACAGACTGCTCCCCCATATCTCCTCTCTCTCTCACAGACTGCTCCCCCATATCTCATCTCTCTCATAGACTGCTCCCCCATATCTCATCTCTCTCTCACAGACTATACAGTTCGAGTTCGCTCATCCCTAGTGGCTACATGTATCTGTCCAAAACAATATGTAGGGAAGAGAAAACGAGAATTTAAGAGGCGTATAGGAGAGCATTTATTGAGTATCGACAAGCAGGATGATACCCCTATAGAGCAACACATACTGAAACTCCATCCTGGAATGAAGGATTGTATCAGATTTCAAGGAATGGAAAAGCATGTGAGAGGCCAAACCGAGAGGAGGAGACGTTGAGAATTTATCATTGTGCAAAGAAGCTCAGTAGACGTTCACATTACAGACAGTAAAACCATTTATGTCACACACGTGCTTTATCTATCCACAATAGACATTATCTATAGATCTTACGTCGATTACTCAGCTTCATTTATGTTTTACTCTTTTTATGAGCGCTACATGTGGTGAATGTACACATTAAGGTGAGCAACATAGTCTTTGTCACAAACTATGCTGTAATAGTCCAGATTTCTGCTAAGTTGTCCCTACTGCTGCTGTGACCTTTCCTTTGTGATTTCTTACTATTAATATTAACATTGGTCATTGTGTGGGTTGAAGGGTCTAATGCACCGCACTAGTAGGTAGAAACATGCTATCACCTGTAGCAATGGTAAGTGGCCCCTACATGATTATAATCGCAGTAATACTAACAATGATTCTGATAAGATAATGATGTTGTGTAGCGACATGAAACTATTGGATATTTTGTTATTGTGGCGGAATGAATACTAGTAAGGGTTAGACAGGTCCATCCTATTATGACCCCAGACACTAAAAGTTACGCGTTTACTTTGCTCCTTCTGCTCCTGATTACACAGCAATATAAATCTAGGGAGCATAGAATGCAATACAAGTATGATATATGTCTCTATAAATCTCCAGATTATGCAATAACACTTTGTGTGACAGAAGGGCGACTATTTGATAAAGAATGAAACTGATAGTAGCCACCCTCCTGCACGCAGCCTGCGGATAGCCACGTAGCTTTAATGATCTAAATAAAACCGTTTTAAAGCGTTCTATTTCAGGCAGTAAGTCATTTTTTGTTTTGCTGGTGACGCAAACTGATGTTTTATTTCTAAGTTAATCCCCTGGCTACTCATACCACCCTCAAAAGACGGACATTATTACACCCCCCAGCCCCGCTAAGCCACGCTCCGACCCTGTTAGGTCACGCACCCACCCAGCCCGCAGCTGACCAGGATTTAAAAAGTGAAAGGCAGAATCAACTTCAGGTCAACTGCCAAGGCGGGAGGGAGGGAGACTTTATCCCTGCAGCTCACACTCAGACAGCGCTGCTCACTGAGCTGTTCAATAGAATATCTCTGTGTCCTGTGCCGGACGGAGGAGAGGGAGTTTAAAAACAAGACTGTCCGGCCTAAAACCGGACCTCTGGCCACCCTACACAGAATGCTCCCCCATATCTCCTCTCTCACACAGACTGCTCCCCCATATCTCCTCTCTCACACAGACTGCTCCCCCATATCTCCTCCATCACACAGACTGCTCCCCCATATCTCCTCTCTCACACAGACTGCTCCCCCATATCTCCTCTCTCACACACAGACTGCTCCCCCATATCTCCTCCATCACACACAAACTGCTCCCCCATATCTCCTCTCTCACACAGACTGCTCCCCCATATCTCCTCTCTCACACAGACTGCTCCCCCATATCTCCTCCATCACACACAAACTGCTCCCCCATATCTCCTCTCTCACACACAGACTGCTCACCCATATATCCTCTCTCACACACAGACTGCTCCCCCATATATCCACTCTCACACAGACTGCTCCCCCATATGTCCTCTCTCACACAGACTGCTCCCCTATATCTCCTCTCTCACACAGACTGCTCCCCTATATCTCCTCTCTCACACAGACTGCTCCCCCATATCTCCTCTCACACAGACTGCTCCCCCATATGTCCTCTCTCACACAGACTGCTCCCCCATGTCTCCTCTCTCACACAGACTGCTCCCCCATATTTCCTCTCTCACACAGACTGCTCCCCCATATCTCCTCCATCAAACTGCTCCCCCATATCTCTTCTCTCACACAGACTGCTCCCCCATATCTCCCCTCTCACACAGACTGCTCCCCCATATCTCTTCCATCACACAGACTGCCCCCACATATCTCCCCTCTCACACAGACTGCTCCCCCATATCTCTTCCATCACACAGACTGCCCCCACATATCTCCCCTCTCACACAGACTGCTCCCCCATATCTCCTCTCTCACACAGATTGCTCCCCCATATCTCCTCTCTCACACACAGAATGCTCCCCAATATTTCCTCTCTCACACAAATTGCTCCCCCATATCTCTTCCATCACACAGACTGCTCCCCAATATCTCCTCTCTCACACAGACTGCTCCCCCATATATCCTCTCTCACACAGAATGCTCCCCCATATCTCCTCTCTCTCACACACAGACTGCTCCCCCATATATCCTCCATCACACAAACTGCTCACCCCTAATCTGCTCTCTCACACACAGTCTGCTCCCCCATATTTCCTCTCTCACACAGACTGCTCCCCCAAATCTACTCTCTCACACAGACAGCTCCCCCATATCTCCTCTCTCACACAGACTGCTCCCCCATATATCCTCTCTCACACAGACTGCTCCCCCATATCTCCTCCATTACACAGACTGCTCCCCCATATCTCCTCTCTCACACAGACTGCTCCCCCATATGTCCTCTCTCACACAGACTGCTCCCCCATATTTCCTCTCTCACACAGACTGCTCCCCTATATCTCCTCCATCAAACAAACTGCTCCCCCATATCTCCTCTCTCTCACACAGACTGCTCCCCCATATATCCTCTCTCACTCAGACTGCTCCCCCATATCTCCTCTCTCACACAGACTGCTCCCCAATATCTCCTCTCTCTCACACAGACTGCTCCCCCATATCTCCTCTCTCACACACATACTGCTCCCCCATATCTCCTCTCTCACACACATACTGCTCCCCCATATCTCCTCTCTCACACAGACTGCTCCCCCATATCTCCTCCATCACACAAACTGCTCCCCATATCTCCTCTCTCACACACAGTCTGCTCCCCCATATTTCCTCTCTCACACAGACTGCTCCCCAATATGTCCTCTCTTTCACACAGACTGCACCCCCATATCTCCTCTCTAACACAGACTGCTCCCCCATATATCCTCTCTCACACAGACTGCTCCCCCATATCTCCTCCATCACACAGACTGCTCCCCCATATCTCCTCTCTCACACAGACTGCTCCCCCATATATCCTCTCTCACGCAGACAGCTCCCCTATATCTCCTCCATTACACAGACTGCTCCCCAATATTTCCTCTCTCACAGACTGCTCCCCCATATATTCTGTCTCACACACAGACTGCTCCCCCATATCTCCTCTCTCACACACAGACTGCTCCCCCATATATTCTGTCTCACACAGACTGCTCCCCCATATCTCCTCCATTACACAGACTGCTCCCCCATATCTCCTCTCTCACACAGACTGCTCCCCCATATGTCCTCTCTCACACAGACTGCTCCCCCATATTTCCTCTCTCACACAGACTGCTCCCCTATATCTCCTCCATCAAACAAACTGCTCCCCCATATCTCCTCTCTCTCACACAGACTGCTCCCCCATATATCCTCTCTCACTCAGACTGCTCCCCCATATCTCCTCTCTCACACAGACTGCTCCCCAATATCTCCTCTCTCTCACACAGACTGCTCCCCCATATCTCCTCTCTCACACACATACTGCTCCCCCATATCTCCTCTCTCACACACATACTGCTCCCCCATATCTCCTCTCTCACACAGACTGCTCCCCCATATCTCCTCCATCACACAAACTGCTCCCCATATCTCCTCTCTCACACACAGTCTGCTCCCCCATATTTCCTCTCTCACACAGACTGCTCCCCAATATGTCCTCTCTTTCACACAGACTGCACCCCCATATCTCCTCTCTAACACAGACTGCTCCCCCATATATCCTCTCTCACACAGACTGCTCCCCCATATCTCCTCCATCACACAGACTGCTCCCCCATATCTCCTCTCTCACACAGACTGCTCCCCCATATATCCTCTCTCACGCAGACAGCTCCCCTATATCTCCTCCATTACACAGACTGCTCCCCAATATTTCCTCTCTCACAGACTGCTCCCCCATATATTCTGTCTCACACACAGACTGCTCCCCCATATCTCCTCTCTCACACACAGACTGCTCCCCCATATATTCTGTCTCACACAGACTGCTCCCCCATATCTCCTCCATTACACAGACTGCTCCCCCATATCTCCTCTCTCACACAGACTGCTCCCCCATATGTCCTCTCTCACACAGACTGCTCCCCCATATTTCCTCTCTCACACAGACTGCTCCCCTATATCTCCTCCATCAAACAAACTGCTCCCCCATATCTCCTCTCTCTCACACAGACTGCTCCCCCATATATCCTCTCTCACACAGACTGCTCCCCCATATCTCCTCTCTCACACAGACTGCTCCCCAATATCTCCTCTCTCTCACACAGACTGCTCCCCCATATCTCCTCTCTCACACACATACTGCTCCCCCATATCTCCTCTCTCACACACATACTGCTCCCCCATATCTCCTCTCTCACACAGACTGCTCCCCCATATCTCCTCCATCACACAAACTGCTCCCCATATCTCCTCTCTCACACACAGTCTGCTCCCCCATATTTCCTCTCTCACACAGACTGCTCCCCAATATGTCCTCTCTTTCACACAGACTGCACCCCCATATCTCCTCTCTAACACAGACTGCTCCCCCATATATCCTCTCTCACACAGACTGCTCCCCCATATCTCCTCCATCACACAGACTGCTCCCCCATATCTCCTCTCTCACACAGACTGCTCCCCCATATATCCTCTCTCACGCAGACAGCTCCCCTATATCTCCTCCATTACACAGACTGCTCCCCAATATTTCCTCTCTCACACAGACTGCTCCCCCATATATTCTGTCTCACACACAGACTGCTCCCCCATATCTCCTCTCTCACACACAGACTGCTACCTCATATCTCCTCCATCACACAGACTGATCCTTGATCTCTCCTCTATCATACACACTGCTGTCCCATATCTCCTCCATCATACAGACTGCTCCCCCATTATACAGACTGCTCCCCCCTTATCTCCTTTTTCACAGACTGCACCCCTATATCTCCTCCATCACACAGACTGCTCCCCCATATCTCCTCCATCACACAGACTGCTCCCCCATATCTCCTTCATCACACAGACTGCTCCCCCATATCTCCTCTCTCACAGACTGCTCCCCCATATCTCCTCAATCACACACAGACTGCTCTCCCATATCTCCTCTCTCACACACAGACTGCTCCCCCATATCTCCTCCATCACACAGACTGCTCCCTGATATCTCCTCCATCATACAGACTGCTCCCAGATATCTCCTTCATCACACAGACTGCCCCCACATATCTCATCTCTCACACACAGACTGCACCCCCATATCTCCTCTCTCAAACAGACTGCTCCCCCATATTTCCTCTCTCACACAGACTGCTCCCCCATATCTCCTCCATCACACAGACTGCTCTCTGATATCTCCTCCATTCTACAGACTGCTCCCCGATATCTCCTCTCTCACACACAGACTGCTCCCCCATATCTACTCTCTCTCACAGACTGCTCCCCCATATCTCCTCTCTCTCACAGACTGCTCCCCCATATTTCCTCCATCACACAGATTGCTCCCCCATATCTCCTCTCTCACACACAGACTGCTCCCCCATATCTACTCTCTCTCACAGACTGCTCCCCCATATCTCCTCTCTCTCACAGACTGCTCCCCCATATTTCCTCCATCACACACAGACTGCTCCCCCATATCTCCTCTCTCACACACAGATTGCTCCCCCATATCTCCTCTCTCTCACACAGACTGATCCCCCATATCTCCTCTCTCTCACACAGACTGATCCCCCATATCTCCTCTCTCTCACACAGACTGCTCCCCCATATCTCCTCTCTTACACAGACTGCTCCCCCATATCTCTTCCAACACAGTCTGCCCCCACATATCTCCCCTCACACAGATTGCTAACCCATATTTCCTCTCTCTCACACAGACGGATTCCCATATCTCCTCTCTCACACACACAGACTGCTCCCCCATATCTCCTCCATCACACAGACTGCTCCCTGATATCTCCTCCATTCTACAGACTGCTCCACGATATCTCCTCTCTCACACACAGACTGCTCCCCCATATCTCCTCTCTCAAACATACTGCTCCCCCATATTTCCTCTCTCACACATACTGCTCCCCCATATCTCCTCCATCACACCGACTGCTCCCCCATATCTCCTCTCTCACACAGACTGCTCCCCCATATCTCTTACATCACACAGACTTCCCCCACATATCTCCTCTCTCACACAGATTGCTCCCCCATATCTCCTCTCTCACACACAGACTGCTCCCCCATATCTCCTCTCTCAAACATAATGCTCCCCCATATCTCCTCTCTCGCACACAGAGTGATCCCCCATATCTCCTCTCTCTCACACAGACTGATCCCCCCAATCTCCTCTCTCTCACACAGACTGCTCCCCCATATCTCCTCTCTCACACAGACTGCTCCCCCATATCTCCTCTCTCACACACAGACTGCTCCCCCATATCTCCTCTCTCACACAGACTGCTCCCCCATATTTCTTCTCTCACACAGACTGCTCCCCCATATCTCCTCCATCACACAGACTGCTCCCTGATATCTCCTCTCTCACACACAGACTGCGCCCCCATATCTCCTCTCTCTCACACAAATTGCTCCCCCATATATCCTCTCTCACACACAGACTTCTTCCCCATATCTCCTCTCTCTCACAGACTGCTCCCCATATCTCCTCTCTCGCACACAGACTGCTCCCCCATATCTCCTCTCTCTCACACAGACTGCTCCCCCATATCTCCTCTCTCTCACACAGACTGCTCCCCCATATCTCCTCTCTCACACACAGACTGCTCCCCCATATCTCCTCTCTCACACACAGACTGCTCCCCCATATCTCCTCTCACAGACTGCTCCCCCATATCTCCTCTCACAGACTGCTCCCCCATATCTCCTCTCACAGACTGCTCCCCCATATCTCCTCTCTCACACACAGACTGCTCCCCCATATCTCCTCTCTCACACAGACTGCTCCCCCATATCTCCTCTCTCACACAGACTGCTCCCCCATATCTCCTCTCTCACACAGACTGCTCCCCCATATCTCCTCTCTCACACACAGACTGATCCCCCATATCTCCTCTCTCACACAGACTGCTCCCCCATATCTCCTCTCTCTCCCACAGACTGATCCCCCATATCTCCTCTCTCACACAGACTGCTCCCCCATATCTCCTCTCTCACACACAGACTGCTCCCCCATATCTCCTCTCACACACAGACTGCTCCCCCATGTCTCCTCTCTCACACAGACTGCTCCCCCATATCTCCTCTCTCACACACAGACTGCTCCCCCGTATCTTCTCTCTCACAGACTGCTCCCCCATATCTCCTCTCTCACACACACACTGCCCCCCCCCATATCTCCTCTCTCTTTCTTTAAATCAGATATTTTTTTATTTTGACTGTGTTTTATTAAATATCATGACCATACAAAGTGCATAACAGAATTTTACATTCTAAGTAGGATCACAGGTCATATTAAAAAGTCAGTGATAATTGTAGTGGATGGCACTCCTTGTGTGTCGCTGTCGGTGCTCAGTGGAGAAGATCAATCAAATTATGTAGAAACCACGGCACTCGATATTGGATATTCAAAATTAATTCATTTATTAATTTTCCATCCCAGGTAGGATCATTTATATTGCAAATGGCCAACGTTTCGGTCCAGCAGGACCTTGGTCACGGCCTAGAATAGGTACATCATATTTTAGTACATCATAGTTACGGACATATCCCATAACATAGATGGGCAATATATAGTATAGCAAACTGTCAAAATATCAAGGTAAAAGGATGCCAAACATATGTATATAGACTACGGTATCATAGACGGAGCAGATAAGATGACACTTGGCAAGACATGGATGTCACGTGGTTCCAAGATCATTATCTTCGTATTGCAACTAGAACAATTGGAAAACCTGTACATAGGAAAGTAGTCATAGAATATGTAGTAAGTATAGGTTGCCATGTTAGGGCGAGACTATGGGGTTCTATTATAATCACATTTACATGGTATGTTTTTTTTGTTTTTTTTATATATATTATACTTTTACTGGCACATGGGGCTGTTATTACTGGCACATGGGGGGGCTGTTTTTACTGGCACATGGGGGGGCTGTTATTACTGGCACATGGGGAGTGATTATTACGAGCACATGGGGGCTGTTATTACTGGCACATGGGGGGGCTGTTATTACTGGCACATGGGTGTCACAACCAGACAGCTGAGAAGCTCTGACAGAGGCCTTTCAGAACCTCCCCCTTGAGTTTCTTTGTTCTGGTATTCAGTTACTCATCTCGTTAGCCTCTCTCAGCTGTCATGTGTTGGACTAATTGCTTCCCTTTAAATTCCTCCCCAGAATGCTTTTCTGGGCGGCTTATACTACTTCCTGGAGTGTGTGTGCATGCTCATCTGGTTCTCCTCTCTTCTACAGAGTTAAGTGTTGTACATGTATCTGTTATTTTCTGTTTGCTGGATCCCAGGTGACCCTGACTCCCTCCGTGTCTTGTGTAGGGAGCTGGTGGTCGTGTCCCCTCACTATTGTAGGGTGCTCAGGGGTTATATAGTCAAGGTACGTGGATATGCAAACCTCCACCATTCGGATCTTTGCATAGGCTGAGCAGCCAGGGAAAGTGCCAGGTCTTCTGCAGGGTTCTCCCTTTTGTTCCTTAGCTTTTGGATCCAGCGAGTCATTTATGCATGTTGTTTTGCCTTGTTTCCTGTACACCGTCCGTGACATTATAAGCCGCCATAACCGTCTCAAGCATGGATCCGGTTTCACTTTTGGCTGAACGCCTTCAGGGTCTTTCATTGGAGGTAGCTGATCTCCGCAGGACTTTTTCTCAGCTTCAAGTGACCGGTTCAGCTGGCATTCATGGAGTTTGTTCTGAGCCTAAGATCTCGCTCCCGGATACGTTCTCCGGGGGTAGTAAGAATTTTGTGCGTTTTAGAGAGGCTTGCAAACTCCATTTTCGCCTTCTTCCCCATTCCTCTGGTGATGAGGAACGGAGGGTGGGGATCATTATATCGCTGCTCAGGGGTAACGCTCAGTCCTGGGCCTTTTCGCTGCCGGAGGGGGCACGGCCTCTCCGTTCAGTGGATGAATTCTTTTTAGCCCTGGGTCAGATATATGATGATCCGGATCGTATTGCTCTGGCGGAGTCTAGACTACGTCTCTTATGCCAGGGTAAACAATCCGCAGAAATATACTGCTCAGAATTTCGGAGATGGGCAGCTGATACTGGTTGGAATGATGCTGCACTCCAAAGTCAATTTTGCCATGGTCTTTCAGAGGGATTGAAAGATGCATTTGCCTTTCATGAAAGGCCTATTTCTTTGGACTCTGCTATGTCTCAGGCCGTTCGTATTGACAGGCGTCTTAGAGAGAGAGGAGAGAGCACTCCTTCCTGTCATACTCAGTCCCAGGACAGTGCAGCGGTCCCATTCTCTGCGCAGGGGTCTCAGTCGCTGTCAGCCCCTTCTGAGCAGGAGCCCATGCAGCTGGGGTTGATTGCTTCTGACAATAGAAGATTCAGCTCGCATGGGAGGGTTTGTTTTTGTTGTGGAGGTATTAATCATTTGGCAAATATTTGTCCCTCTAGGAGATTCAGGCAGTTCTCTGGGAATAATAAAGAAACAAAGAGGAAAAAATCTTTTAAAAATGTTCCGTCTGTTACTATTGGCAGGGTTGAGGCGGAAATTGAAGGTTTTCCGTTTGCTTGTAGTTCCCGTTTTGTCCTGCCGGCTAGGGTGGCGCTAGAGAGCAAGAACATTTTTTGTGAGATTTTTGTGGATAGTGGAGCAGCGGTTAATCTCATTGATAATCAATTTGCGATAACTCATGGTTTCCAGGTGCGCACTTTGGGAAATGATATTCCTGTTTTTGCTATCGATTCCGCTCCACTTTCTCAGAAATCATTAAAGGGCATAGTTCACAATATCCGTTTAATTGTGAGTGATGCTCATGTTGAGAATGTGTCATGTTTCGTCCTTAGCGGTTTGCCTACCCCTCTGGTGTTGGGGCTGCCCTGGCTCACTAAGCATAACCCCACCATTGATTGGCAAGCGAGGCAAATAAATGGTTGGAGTGACTTTTGCAGAGAGAATTGCCTCACGACATCTGTTTCTGAGGTTGCTACTAAGACTGTACCATCTTTTCTCTCTGAATTTTCGGATGTCTTCTCTGAGAGTGGAGTTCAGGATTTGCCCCCGCACAGGGAGTACGATTGC